>NW_014554985.1:895652-901603 GCF_001313825.1 Dinoponera quadriceps | reverse complement strand
AACAGAGATAAAATTGATTAGAATGATCAAAAAGTTGTTTTATTGTTTCTTCTTTCAGGTGAAGATAGTTAAAATAATATAATAATCCTATTGTGAAAGTATTTTTTTTTAATATAAAATGTTACACTTTAATATTTCGTTCATTTTTGTAATTAGAGACATTAATGTATAATAAAAAAACCTGTGCATTCATGTTAAAATCTGTCCTTGTTAAAATTTACTTGTTGCATTTTTAACATTATCTTTGTGTTAATTTAACTTATTATATCATTGTGTCGTTCGGATATTTTGCGTTGAATTTATATTCAAAAAACATTTGTAAGTATTAAAATAACACATCAATATAAGTGTAAGATTAACGTAAATTATGTTCTGTATTATGTATTATTTGTTATATTATGTTTAGTATTACATATTTTATTTAGTATTATGTATTATTTATCATTATTTATGTATTATGTATTATAAATTTATGTATTATATTTGATGGATATTATATACATTATTGATGATACATATTTTATTTATATATTCGAATTTACGGATAAGATATTTGAATCGCTTTTAGTTGCCATCGTATAATTTAGACACTGTGAAATATATTAAAATATTCGTTACACGACAAATTAACAGAAAAATTGAAGCGTGTTTTGGGACATATGAAATTTAAATTTAAACAGAAAGCCTCTCTTATTCTCCGTTGCTGGTTTTATTAATAACTATACGTCCGGGTTAGAAGTTAGCAAGAATGAAGCGTTAAAAAAAAGTAATATCGATTACGTCGAGAAAGCTGGCCTCTCCTCCTTTCTTCTTAGTAGCAGTCACCGCGACCAGTTTCGTCCTCCCTTGAAACGGCGGAACTTCGCGGTCGGGTGCGACACATACACAGTTTGCCAAATCGCGGGTTGGGTCGCGTACGGGTGTAAGAAACCGCTGCAAAATATCAGCGCAATTTAGAGAAAACAACCGTAAAAGAACGCGAAGTTTCGTACGTGTGTAACGGGAGTTTTAAAGGCGCGCCAAGAATGGCGCGGGTAAATGCTGCCGGAGAGTCTAGTGGGAAATAAAGCTTCCGCTCAAGCGGGAAAGAAGAGAGTCCGTAAAGGGGAACGCGAATGGAGCACGTAATCCACGTCCGTGGTTTTATATCCATATCCATATCTGTGCGATGTTTTACGAATCACCGCGAAGGCACACGCAGCAAACAGCCCGGGAAAATTGCAATTTGCCACGTAGCAGCTGTTGTCGTAAGTGGTCCCATAGCAACAGTGTATTTGCTAAGCAAATGGCCAATCATGCATATCTAAGGAGGGTCGCGTCTGCATCTCATGCATTATAGAGGCGGCCTCTTCGCCCGGGTGCTCTTACGGACGGTAGTACCCGCCTATTCCCAACAACTAGACACTAACTTCAGCCCGACGCCTCCTCTAATATTCTATTATCAACGACATTCCGGCCGCGCCACGAATTTCAAATAGTAAAAAAGAACTCGGTGTTGCGTCCCGTTAATACTCTCACCCCTTGTCGTCGGATCGCTCGAAAGTTCATCCGCTAATGCCGTTTCAGGGCGACGACAGCGAGTCGATTTTATTCCGTCGCCGTAATATGCGTAATTGATTGTAATCACGTCTCGGCAAACGTTTCCACGAGAAAAACGCAACGAAGGGACGTTTCGTCACGAAGAGGAGGCGTGGAATTCGCCGATGAGGACATCCCTCGGGAAACGAGGCCCTCTTTATCGCTCTCCTGCCGCCCTTTTGTATTCGTGTAATCCGCTTCGTCGCGAAGACGACGAGCTTTGAGATCGTTTCGTAAGAACCGTTTGTCGTTTATCAACGGCGAAAAATTCCCGCGAGCTCCCCCGAATGTCAACAACAATGAATCGTCGACGTTGCTGAATAACCTCGTTACCAGCGGAAGCGCATAAAGGTCGCGGAAACGATAGGGGCACCTCCGTTGAAACCCTCGGCGTACTTCCTTCCTTCTGTATACCTCCGCGTAATTATATTACTCTTTAGTACTACTGTGCTGCTCGTGTCCTTAGGGCAAGGGGGAGACGGTACTACCGATGCGCCGCTAAGAGAATTACGCTTCTACCGTCATCGCGTCATATTTTCTTACCGAGCGTACCTTTGAGTGTACTTCGGATATTTCAAAACTCCCAGGATTCTTCTCGGTAGGAAGGAGAGAGCGAGAAAGCGAGATTCAAACGATTTGCGAGGAGCATCGAGGGAGGATGCGCTTTGCAAGATGGAGATGCGTAAAACTCCCCCCGCCGAGACGAAGGGATGCATAACCGATGTTCTATACGACATCGGGAAAATACCTCTTCGATCGTTCTCCGAGACACAGGACGAGCGTGCAATTACTACTCCGTTCGAATGTGCATACGCGTCATTGCCTGACAGTTTTGTTTTATATCGTTTCCAACGATATGCAATTATGAACGAAATGAAATAACGGCTTTCGTTTTTGTTCTTTGAGCTTACGCACCGCGGAAATATAAGTGATTATTAATCGTCGGGCCGAGTGATATGATCGACGTTCAATGTAATATTTCTGCTTATACGTAATCGTGCGAGTCACACTAATCTGATTCCAGCGAATAGCTTGCATATAAATAATTCCACTGACGTTGAAAATTTATCACCGACCCGATATCACTGTGTGATAAATCGCCATGTGGTGAGTCGCCGTGCTGATCATCCCCATCATTTAAGCGATGTTTTGAACGTGACATCTCATAGTGTCGATGCGAATTTGATGTAACGCGAAATTCTTTGTGTTAAGCTTAGAATTCTGCAACATAGTAGGAGCTAAGATAGCAGAAAATGTTTTAATAGTATAATTTTTCAACTACTTTGAACTACGTGATGATATTCAAAATGTCCATCCTCGCCGTTCTTAGCGTTTTAAAATAGATTATTTTGAATATTCATATGAATGAAATAATCGAAATCTATATCGAGAACATTCGTAGTTTCAAAGTAACATTAAAATGAAATCTGTATAATTGAAGGTTCAAGGGAGAAATTAACAAATATAGTATCGTTAAAATACGTTATTACTATATAGAAAGATATTTGTTATTTGTAATACATCATAGCTATAAGCCATAGTATAAGAATTATAGTCACCAAAGAACCATTTTTCTCATCAATATTACTGTAGTGTCTATAATAATATTATAAACACTAATAGTAATACTATAATAATAATACTATAGTAGTACTATAGTAAGTATTACTATAGTACTATAATAACAATACTATAGTAGTACTATAGTAAGTATTACTATAGTGTCAGTGATAATAAACTTACATGTATATTGTCGCTGCTATATTTGAGGTTAAAATAAAAAAATGAGTATAGCTAAGATCGAAAATAACTATAATTTCTATATAGGTTATAGGCGATTTAAGTGAGCGCAAACTATCCTTAGGAGCTTTTCGAAGCAGCATCGAAATTTCGACTCGAAAAATTCTCTAACAAATCTACACAGGTCTCTCTCTCTCTCTCTCACTTTATTAATATGAAATATATTCAAATAATATGATAACCGAACGCGCTGTCTCGCGCGTCAAAATTTTGATAAAACACTCGTCTCTGCGCGCTTTCCGGACGACCTATCATTCAACGGATTAAACAGACACGGTAAAGAGCCGCTAAACCTGATACTCCATCGCAGTGAAACATGCATGATTCTTTGCGTCTGTCGGCGTAATTTTAACGAATAGTGTCCCTACCAACGATGATGCGGCGAACCTGCACCAGCGACAAATGTAACCCACCGACCGCTCGTCGTTCGCAGGCCACCGCATCGCGCACTGTGTGCGCGATTTTATTGGATTAAAATGCAATAAAACTCAATTACAACTTCATCAGTTGCAAATTACCGGCTCTCACTTCGCCGGCATCGTAATCTACTTACGAGGTGTGTGTCACGCGAACCACCGAATGAAATCACCGTCCGCGTGACGAGCAGGCACGCTCGTACGTGCGCAACGTATCGTGTGTGTTTATCGACGTTGTGAGAAAAATCATTTCTGAACGCACGCGGCAAGATTAATTACGTTTGAAAGTGCGCGAAGTATTGCTTGCAGTCGTGACTCTTAAAGCAGGCCGGCCTATTAGTATACACGGTTCCAGGTGATGCGAAAGATATATTCTGATGTGGATTTATGAATGATTTATAGTAGCATTACATATTCCCTTGAAAACTGGATCGCGCATCGTTACATCGTTTTTAGTGACCCCGTTGTAAAATCTCTCTCTCACTCTGCCATGTTCCCTTTTTCTTTTTCTCCTCTCAAAAGTGCAAGCTAGCGTCGAGGTCGCGCACGCGTAGAAAATTTCATTCGCGTCCGTTCCGTTTGCTACCAGGCCATAGTAACGTGTATCCGCAGTATTATATTATGCAACGACCTATGTATGCATTATTTAGTCCACACCTGGAGAGTCAGAAGCGGCTGGAGATCGCTCCACTTCCATTTAATGGGAGCGCACGATGCTTCCTCTCTCTCTCTCTCTCTCTTTCTGCCTCTCGCACAGCTCGGCGCGATTACACGTAGACGACGATGTTCTTCGGGGGGCCAGCGGGCTTCGTTAGCAAATTAAACATCATAATCATCCTCCGGCTCCTTCACCCTTCACGGTAACGAGGTGTAAAAATAGTTTTCCAATTTCGAGAATCCGCTCGCGGGGAATTCGACGGGGCAGTTCGATAGCGTGCACGCTGGATCCACCGTGATGAATGCATGCGGTAACCTTGCCCGTGACTAACCCAGCACCTCCAACTTTTCGACGTGAATGAGAATGTTAATCCGAGTCTTGGACGAGTGCCAGTGATCCCCGGCAGCGCGACGACTCGTCGATGACTTGTCGGGAGAGAAAGTGCTCTCTCGAGCGCTCGATTATTTCCGCACTTGGTCGTTCCTCGTATGTATAAGCCTCGGTATCGATAAAATTACACCGGTGTCTGACTTTTCGCGACGTTGTTCGCCGGTGTCGCGCCGCCGCTGCGCAAACCTGCAAGTACGAGAATAGCGCGCTTCCCTTCCCGCCGAGGATATTTAGAGCACCGCAAACGGTGTGCCCTGGTAGTTATAAATAATACCCCAGTTTAATAATACAGAATTTAATTATTTTTGGAGGCCGGAATACCTAACCGGGCTACTATAATCTGGACGAAAAAGGAAGGAAGCAAAAACGAGTCGCGTGCGTTATTAAATTCTCGAGCGGTTGGAAGAGCGAAACGATTACATAGTTATTTCGTCGCTGGTAATCTGCTTATACGACAGATATTTCGGTCCGTAGCTTCCGCCGCGATATTTGTGGGATTATTACGTAAGAAAGTAATCTCGGCCCCGAGAGTTTCCCGGTTTGTTGTATTCTTAATCAATGCGATGAAGATATCTCCGTCGATGAAAGTTATTACATCGGCGCCACCGTCTTATCGCGGTGATTCGTAATATATAAAGCGATCGCGTACGATGTGTTACCACGCACGGGCTTTTACGGATATGCATTCGGACGCTCATGCGTAACATTGCTTGCTTTCAGAAGATACAACAGTTCGTTAATATAATTCATCTAAATTTAGGGATCTAACAGTAAAGACCAATGATCACTGACCGCTCACTGATCGTTTTCTGAACGCAGCCATAGTTTGGTATTAAAAAGACGCTTAACAAAGAGAAGAAGATGCTTAACTAAGAAAAGCCTTAAACAGTGAAAAACGTTTTGACGGAGGTTTTTGACGGATGTTCTGCCGCTTACGCGCGGATAAGATGTAAATCAACTCTTATATGTAAAATATAATCGAGACACGGCTAGCATGGCACGGTCGGCGCTTTAAATCAATCAATTTGATCGCGTCATTCTCGCGCGATACTTATCGCTTAGCAAGCGCGGGAGCGTAGTCGGATAAGCTATCGGAGAATCGGGGGGGG
>NW_014554985.1:813123-895641 GCF_001313825.1 Dinoponera quadriceps | reverse complement strand
GGGGGGGGGGGGGGCTAAATTATAAGATACAGGACGCTACGTGCGGTGAACGCACAATCATTAGTCATTACCGTTCCAACGAGCCGCGCGGGTGTGAACGGCGCGATTATCGGAATTGTAGATACTGTCCTCGGAGGAGCGGGCGCATCTATCTTTTCCGTCCTCCGCCTCGCGCGTTAAATACGATTGCATAGGCATGGGGAGGGGGGGGGGGGGNGGGGGGGGGGGGGTGATTTCCTCTTAATCCCTCTATTAAAACGTAAATTACCGAGTAAGACAAACGCGAGAGCGCGGGGAGAGCGGCAATTCGGTCTCTTCCGGGCGAGCAACGAATTGTCCTCTCTCTTCTTGTCCCCGCCTTTTTCCTTCAAAGAGGTTGCGTCGAATAATGCGCAATTAAAGTTTTAATCGAAAACTCGAAAGGCTGAATAAGAACGACGTTAGCGCGACGATAGTCGCCGGGGACACCGTCGCGCCGAGTGCTCCGTTCCGGCCACGTCGTTAAGGGCGAGGGGAAAACTGAAAACGGCCGGGACGGTGACGCGACGAAACAACCGCGGAAACGACGACGACGACGTTGAGAACGTCGACTAACACGGGGCGGCCGATAAACCGCCACGGTCCCCGGACACAATGCCCGGGTTTAGGTCCCGTAAGCACCCCCGATGCAGCCTGTAAACTCGTACGAGTTGGGCGCAAGCATCAAGTTTGCACGCCGTGCGTATAATGGTGTTATCGAGAATTCTATTGGGTTGACGCACCGCACGGTAGAGCGAGCTCGCTTCCGAGATAATCGGTCGGGGTCAAAGTGCACGCCGCTTGTGCGCCGCATGGGCTCGCTCTACGATGCACGTCGTCGTCGTAGCGCAACGAGCCCCCGCCGTTTTAACGCTTTAACGGACCTCGATCGTCTCTACTTCCCGCGAATACTGATTGTATCCAACGACGGATCGATGTAGAGTTCCGGATGTAAACAGTTTGATTGGCTATCGAAATCACTATTTTCTGCAGCGATCACGACCAAGAGTATGTGATGTACCGATCTTTTTCTTGTATAATTTTAATATATGCCACGACTTAATAAGAAATCTCTTTTTAACGCGCCGAATTATAACCGAGCAGCCACGAATTATGGGGAAAGTATTCTTACTTTTCCCATAATTAGACTGGTCAATGGAAATTCCACATCATAAGTTCAATATGTTTCTTGATCTTTTTCTTGTCACGTTGAAAATGGCAGTAAAAATAGTATTTATCTCCAATTAAAGAAGTACGGTTTCTTCTTTTTTTCCTATTCAGCTTATCGGTGCCGCCTAATGTGTTTTTTCAGCGTGAGATACACACGCGGGAATCTCTAAAAACAGTCTTGCCTTATTTTATCACCCGTTTGTATATCGCGCTCTTGAAAAATGTACGTGGCTAACGTACTTTTAATTAATCGCCATTAACTCGATGCTCTCGACGGAACTTCATAATCCTATAACGGACGATTCCATAAAACCGTTCCGAAGGAGCTTTCCGATCGTACGGTTTTCCCGCGGGGCGAAAGATGAATATCTCGGTGTTAATCTAAATAGCCGAGCTGTCGATTGGAATTACCACTGTGCTCCCCTTTTGTGTGTGATTCACGCTGTAAGGCGAAAATTAATTAACCAAATGGAGAACGGGATGAAGGGGAAGAACTGCTTGGAAAAATAGCTTGTACACGCGGCGGGCATAAACCGCCGTGTTTTTCCATCGATCCTTCCGACACTCGCGGCGAATGGTACTACGGATACAATATCGCGGCTTATTTTTGGACAATGAAATTGTGCGACGACTGTACACACGCGAATATTTCAAGCCACGAGGCATCCTTTCAAGCCATTTCGCTATTATCCGGATTCATTTTAATCACGGCGGTCCATTTGTGTACACGGCCGCCGCTATTATTGTGCGCTCGCAATTTGGCGTGCATTTTTAAAGCAGCCGATATCAAGCTCGATCGTTAATTATCGCATCTATTTCTCTCACTCGGTGCGAGTGTTCTCAGCACGCGCGTTTTCGCTCCGAAGATAACTCGTTACGANGGGGGGGGGGGGGGAAGGTGTACACTCCTCGCGCGTCGATATACCCGCGCGCGCAGAGGCTGCCTTTAATTAGAATCGGCCCGGCATATTTAATTCGCGCGTACTAATTGAATCAATTAGTTCGCCGAACTTGCTGCGTTTACACCGTCGGCTGGTGTAAACATAGGCCGGGGGGATACCCTTTACCTCTTCGATTACCCCTGCGCGCTCGCCGCGACTTCCGCTCTTGTTGCTCGCGCCGCGCGCGCGAATGCGTTTATAAATAATTTAATTCACGCCCGGCTCGGCGCGGGAATTTCCACCAACCCGCCGGCTACATTTTCCACTCACGCACACACGCACGGCACTTGCGCCGTTATTCGACCGTAGTTCACAATGGGCACCATGCACGAAGAATCACGGTAACGAGGTGTCCGCTCGGAAGTTCGGATAGTTAACTCGCGGACGGCGGCGATTATAATTGGAAAACGATCGCGCCATGCCGGCTGTCCGAAGATAAATCGATGTACCGATAACGAGTGCCAGATCATTCTGCCACGCGACAGGTATTGCCGCGCGTTACGCGATAGTCGTGACACTTTGAGCAGCCATTTCTATGGATTACGCGTGTTGCACCGTCGGCGGTTTTCGGGGGAAAATTTTTATCGCTTTCACGCGACTCGATTGCAGCGGGAAATTGTTGCCACTCGTTATCCTGGTTGGTAAGATCGGGATGAAAAAATTGGCGGTCGAGTGGAATCGATTTATGCGGGCATTAAATCGAAATATTAAGAGTCGAGTCAATCCGCGAACTTCAATAGTCCTGCGCAGCGATGTGTCTAATCTACCGGGTCCCACTTTTTCAAATTGGAAATTTATACCGGTATTATATATTGACGGAAACAGTTAACTACTCTTTTCATCGAAAATTCATATAATTTACGTGCATTAAGGAAAATGATGATTTGCGCGAGCGTTGAACTTAAACGTTCATCCGTAATCCGCCGACGTCCATGGGTGTACCGATGTTTAGCCAGATCCACCGATTGTCCAGCAAAGTCCGACGAAACTGGCTATCCTGGACCACACCCAGAACTCCATGGCGTTGATTACACTTTACTACACTTCGCTGCGACGCGGTTAATATTCAAATTTTAACGGCGTTTAACGAGTGTCCCAGCGACATCAGCGGAAAGTTTTTATTTATCTCGGAACAGAATCTACGAATTCGATTAACGCAGGGCGAAATCGGGTCTTGCGAGTCTTCGTTTCATGAATATTTATCACGGAGCACGAGAGAAGTTCCGGGAACTTCGGGAATACACGACCGACTCGCGAATCGCAAAAAATCGCGAAGCAAAGTCCGATCGCAGAATCAATCAACGGGCTGCGCGAGCGAAGTGCCGGAGATTACTGTGCGGTTTATTCGCCGAGACTATCCCGCGTTATTTTTGCGAAGTGTGCTTTAGCAATAATTGCGCAAATTTAATTTAACGGAAACTTGTTTCTAAGAAACGTAATCGCAATATAGAGTCAGAAGCTAGAACGCGAAATCCGTCAATGCGAACGAAATGACCGCGAATTGTTAGAATGATGGTTCGAATGGTACAATTTTAATGCCCACTGCACATCGCTCACTGAGTAATTAGAATATTGTATTGAGTAATTCTGTTGAATAATTTTGTATTTGCTGAACTAAAGATAAGAATACGTAGCTCCAATATCGCATCTATATGTTGAGCTTCAACAAAGCTTTAATATTTATTAAAGCCAATTTTTTTCATTTTTTAGATATTTTTTTCTCAGTATATGCATACATGTGAAAATTTACGTGCAAAATATATTATACACATTAATTATTACATTGCTCAAAAAAATGACGGCATAGAAAAATTTTAGTCAAAAATTGGCCAACTTTGGCTGACGATAACTCCGCGAAAAATCATCGTAAGTCATGACTTTTTTTTCAAGCTTGACGTCCTTACTTTAAAATATTATGTCGCGATTTCAAATTTAATGCACCTCTACCGCTGTAAGCTCTTAAATTTGAGGGAATGTTTAACTATATAAAATTGCAAAGTTTGACGAAATACACTTGCTAAAATTTTCTTCGAGGATATCGTGCGCAGCAACATAAAATTCTTGACCCTTCTTCTTTAATCTAAAAAAAAAAAACAATTCGCTACAATTTTTTCGCAAAGTTACAACATTTTAAAGTAATCCTTGCATTTTTGTCATGCACCGCCGGCATTGGCATTGTCCGATGTGTACCACGGGAATGTTACCAGTCGGATTTTGCACAACGCGCGCGCATGTGTGTACAGCAGAGATAAGGACTTCCGCGGTATTTAATAACTTCAAACCCTTTCTACTACATGTGTGTATATATGTGTGTGTGTGTGTGTGTGTGTGTATATAAGTTTCAGTAACGCATGTTGTCTCCACATTGCTCGATTACCGCTTGCAGCTGCTTTTCCAAATTAATATAGGCTTTAATTTTTTCCCGCAGAATGTCATTTCAGATTTGACTAGGGCTCGTGATAGGTTTTCCAAATTGACAGGTTATTCTGCCAAATTTCTTAACCTACGAACCATTATATTCCATATAATACGTGTTCTATGGGGTTCAAATCTGGACTCATTGCAGAATGTGGAAGCAGCCTAATTGAATTTTCCGCTAAAAACTCACGAACAATGGCTGCGGCCGTGCGTTATTCTGCGCAAGGAAAAAACTGTGTGATGGCTGATTGGTAGCACATGGGGCCGCAAAACTTGTTCCGCATATAGCACCTATGATAATATCTGCCATTCCCGGTGACAGAACAACAGGATCGGTACGTTGATTCACTGTGATTCCTTCCCATACTATTACAGAGCTGTAGAGTGCTCGCCTAGAATATGCGCAAGCTCATGTTCACTGGACAGTCCGGCGATTGCAAAATGTGCTCTTCACCGACAAACAGGCGGTTTTCTCTATTCGGTTTTGATGGACGAATTCGAGTTTGGCGTCGTCGGGGACAGCGGTGTGACAGAGCACGCGTCGCTCCTGCAAGAGCATTCGCAGCCAGACGTGTCGTTGCTCTGAGGAGCACGCAACTTCAACACGTGTTATTCCGAAAGTCCCACGTTTCTTGACGCGTTCCTAATCCTTCATACCGTTCAATAGCTTCCAATCATTGTTGTCAGTCACATCGCATGCCAATGCTCGCGTGAGCGGATAGACGAAATTTATGAAATCGAACAGGAAAGTTCTCTGACATTTTGTACGCGACAGTGTCTCCCACTTATTCGTCAATCTTCCTTATTGATTCTTTTAATTAATATCTCGACAATTATCGTAACTGTTTGCGAAGAAGAACTTTTTCATTCAACTTGACGTAAATAAGAGCTATTAAGAGCTATGCGTCAGTTTGAGGTGCGCGAATTTTATTCATTCCTTTCATATCAATAAACATATTATAACAAATGTTTCAGTCCCATTTTGGACCCTTATAAACTTTCGAATATTTGCAAGCACGCAACATGTGAGTGAGCATCATAAAAATAATTGTAACAATAAGTTAGGAAGCGTAGATACACAAGCCGGTTTATGTTTATTAAACTAACTTTGACACACAACATTGCGTTTTTTCTGTAGACAAAAATGTTTATTAATAAGTCTATTATCNAAAGGGGGGGGGGGGGATTTTTCTTCCATCAAGATTTTCATTTGCGCCTCACGAGCAGCTTGTCACGAATGCGAAATGATTTTGTATCGAAATCAATCCGTGCCACCATCGTGCCCGGCACGACGTTAGCACGCAAAGAATCTGAGGGCTGTCAAATTCTTTTTACACGGGTTCGATGTACGCGTGCCTGTCTGTCTATCTATCTACCTATCTATCCACCTACCTACCCATCTATCTGCTGGTGATCTTCGGAAAACTGCAACAGAACCAAACGGAAAATATTTTACGACGAGAAATTTATATTCAACCGTGTGTTTTAATCCATCTGTATTGTCACTGACATCGCGTGCATACACGTGTTACCGAACCGATACGAGCGGATGAAACGGCCGGACATGCGTGATTCGGTCTAAAAGTGACGAAACATCGCCCAGTCGGCAGTCGCAGCATAAATGTCGAATGCGGACTCCCGCTCCTGTGGGTCATTCAATACGCGCTACCGCGCCCCAAATGCATTCGTATATTTCATTCCAGCTCTTTATATTTACTCGCAAGTATGGATCCCTCGTTAGACGGTCCATTTAGCAGTATCATTCCTCGGAGCATTCCAATTTCTAACGTCGAACAGTGCACCTGACATAGCGGCTCGGAGCCGTTCGTTAAAAATATTCATGACATCGGAGGGATGAATTCTCGCGAAAGAAGTTTAAGACTCGTCGTCATGGAAAAGAGAGAGGGCCGGAAGAAGAGAGAGAGCGCAAAATCGAGGAGAGGACATCAAGTGCAAAGTCTCCATTAATGATTAATGCGACGTAACGACCGTGCCTCAACTCGCGCGACTCAAGTGGTTCCGCGCGAGGGACAACCAGCCGGCCGGGGAAAAAGGAGCTTAAACAAACAACGCACCCACTTATCTCAGCGCGATGTCGCAGAAACAAGAAAGCCCCCTCGGCTGAAAAGCGCTCGGCAATGACCCAGCTTTATGAATATACGAGCGGTACGTCCGTTCGCCGAGACAACGACTGGCACCGAATTTTTCGCGTTCCTCGCCGCTCCAAGCGACTTGGCCGTCCTCCACTTTCCCCGGGCCGTGAGATTTCTTCCCAGCTGCGCCCGATTTTTTCTCGCCGTTCCATTTTTTACTAGGCAAAGAGAAAGAGCACGTATCGCCGACAAAGCGTCGCGACTCGATATTCCAGTCGCGGGTGCGTGGTTCACGGGATGGTCCGATTCGACGAAGGGAAAGAGAGAGAGGAACGAGCTATATCGTTCAACGGATTACTCGCTGTTATCGCCGGAAACTCTTGACGACGGCATCGCTCGATCATTCTTCCCATGGGCAGAGCCATCGATAATGCAAACGGCTGCGCTCTGGGAAATCGGCTTAACGAATGTCTAGAAAAGTCGAGTGCTCTCTCTCTCTCTCTCTCGCGCGCGCTGTAACACCGTCCTGACATATTACTGTCCCTTGGTTAAGCGCGACGATAACTCCTGCATTCCTACAGCCGAATCAAGGTTACCGTGGAGATGTTCCCGCCGTCTATGATACCTGCATTCGCGTTTGCACTGTATCCCGATATATTCTTTTTGATTAAACGAGAAAAATATACACACGTTATCGTGTGTATCCAATTATACGGCGGGAGTATCAATAGTGAATGGGCTTTTCGTTCGAGCTATTGCGGCAATTCTCGTCGCCGTCGACTGCGAGAAGTTAACACCAGCTAGATACGCGCCCGGGAAAACAATGTCCGGGTGTCGCTCTATTGAGATGTAAAAAAATAGAAAAATGGAAAACGCCACAGGGGCCAACTCCGCAGCGCATACGCCCGTACTGCCTATTATAACGTATAACATTGGCCGCCCGTGTCGATGCCATCCTGCGACGGATGCATATTGCACGCTACGAGCACTTTTATTGCCGCAATCAAAGTTTAAGTTCTTGACAGATAGAAGTGGACACGGCAATACCGTACTTTTTTCTTTTTTTTTCGAATCGTGCACATTTCTCCCCTGTACGGGAATACTATGCGTTCTCTCCTCTCTCTCTCTCTCTCTCTCTCTCTCTCTCTCGCGTACATCGTGAAAACACTTTTGCAAAATTATATCCAACGCCGGCGTTACGCAATCGCGGCGCCAGTAATTCCTCTTCCCCCTCTTCGAGTAACAATACGAGTTTAATTTCGGAGCGAGTACCTTTGCACTAAGGTCCGCCGCTTCCTTTTTCAAGCGCTGCGCAAATTACTTCCAAATGAGACTGCTGTGTTTGAATCGCCCCTAATAATAGCGCGCGCGAGTTTAGTCGAATAAAACGGAATATTACATTGAACGCCGGCGCATTTTTAAAGGATGTATCGTTAATTCATGGATTGAACCGATCTCCTTCCCCTCCTCTTCGCTTACTCGGCATGAAGACTCTCTCCCCCTGAATTTCAGCAGTCACTCGTTGAGATTTCACCCGCCGCTACATTATTAAACAGCGCGACGTTTAGCTGAAAGCATTTGTCAGTGAAATATACGCGTATTTAACTCGGCACAATGCGAGATTCAATCCCATTGAGCTCGGCTACCTGTAATTGTCCCGCGGTATCAGGCAAAGGAGTTAAATCCTTCCGCGTTAGTTTGGAATTTCGCCACGTATTCGCGTTAAAATTTCAAAGCCCCCGGCTGCACGAGCGGTTGCCGCGTAAGCCCTCGGCGCCGCTCTTAAACTTCACGAGCGCATTATGCACTTTCGCCGACTGTAAGCGCGAGCATTTAAATTAACGATAATTTCAGTCACAGGTTTACAAACCGCCGACGTGTAATTCCGCGGGTTGTGCGCGCAATCATGCCCCGGTCTCTCTCCATTCCGACGCGTACTTTTCGCGGTGATAACGAGAGGGCCGCTTACGTACTTTACGCACCAGCGACTCGGCGGACTCGGCGAGTTCCGACCAAGATTTTACTTATGCGCGCGGTATATCTGTCTCGCGATTGCGCACGTCGACGTTGCCGCTACGGAACGCTGTGTTCTCCACGAAGTTGCTTCGTGCGCGCTTCGACATTGATACCTAATACCGGGAGTGACGCGGTAAACAAAATACCGAATATCCAATACAGTGCTATGGCGGTAACGCATATATCGGAAGCATTCCTTTTTTCTTCCCCGTAAAAATACCGACGAGATCAACATGTTACATATATACACGGTCTATCCCAAAAGTTTCCCGAACGTTAAAACTCACTCTGAAAGGTAATAATTTTTATTTATGATCATTCGAAATGCATCCCTTCCGAAGAAATACAGTCTTTACAACGATCGTATAGAAAACTCCGCTGAAAGTCTTCCTTTAAGATGGTCGAAATGACTTCGGTCGAAGCCTTCCGGATGTCCAAAATAGCGTCGAACTGCTTTCCCTTCGGCTTCATTTTTAGTTTCGAGAACAAAAATGTTACCAAATCTGCTGATCAAGGACTAAGACTGATTTAGAGGTAAGAAATTTACGCACGGCGATGCATTTGTGAGAGAGCGGAGCATTGCTACACAAAAGCGACCAGCTGCGTCCGGTATTGAGGACAAATCCGATCAATTCTTGCCAGCAAACGCTTCATAACGCCCACGTAATAATCTCCATTAACAGTTTTGTCTTGTGGAACGAGCTTATGGATAGTCCCATCCGAATCGTGGGAAATGATGAACATGATTTTTATTTTTAATTTCTGCAGGCGCATTTTTTTTTCTGGTATTTGTTCTTCTGAGCATCTTTCTTGTTGTTCTGCTTTCTCACACTGAGCATAACTGGCTCATATTTCGTTACAATGGTTTTCAAGAAGTTCGGTTCATTATCAGCGGCTGAAATGATGTTTTGAGCGTGCAGAAGTCGTTTTCTATCGTCGCTTAAAGAATAGGGAACAAAATCGCGCACAGACTTTTCGCAGCTTCAAATCTTCGGTCAAAATTCACACCAAATTTACCCTTGTGATTTACTAACTCCAGTAGTATCCTCGAGTCTTACAGATATATGGACATACAACGGTCCTATTTAAGCAGATCATAAATCTTTTCTACGGTTTCGACTGTTTGAGTGGTGGATAGTTTCTCGCTGCGTTCGTTATTCTCCAGCGATTTTTTACTGTCACGAAATTTCACGAACTACTCGTAAACTGATATTCAGGATAGTGCTCTGTCCCTATAAGCCTTTCGTAACATTGCTGATGTTTCTATGAAACATTTTGAAAATTTCATACAAAATTTGATATTTGCTTTTTGCACCATCGTGATTTCTCGACGAGTATCATAAAAGTTATGTCGGTTTTATACTTGTGATAAAACAACCGTTAGAGGGATTTCAATTCAACTTATAGAATATGCGAAGGAAACTTTAACAAAGATAGTGCAACTCTGTATTATATATAGATGGCGCCACTAATACCGTCCGTACGAAAAAAGTTCGGAAACTTTTGGGACAATCCCTATATATACAATACTTTAAGATGATCTTAAAGCTCACCTTGAACCATCTTATACTAGACAAACAAATTTTCAAGCGGTCCACTAACAGCAGAATAAACTAAGCTGATCACGTTGCGCGGTTTATTCTGTATATGTATGTACATATATGACTGATTTATTTATATTATTGTAACGTGTTAGTAAGTTAAGTAACGTGTAAGTAATGTATAAAAATAACACTCACAGAAGTTTCGATAAAATCTTTCGGACAATATACGTTATCCGAGAATTCTTTTTATTTAATTCTTTTCACTATTTTACTAAATATTAACACGAAACACACAAAGCGTATGTACGTTTGTAAACCATTTTTTTCTTTTTGTATATATTGATAATATTAACATGTTATTTATATGTATTACTGAGATTCCTTTATATTATTATAACGCATTAGTAATGTGTTATATAAAGATAATACGCATGCGGAGAGCCAATTTCGGTAAAAAAGCCTTTCTAACGATATATATTTTTTTTTTTCCGAAAATTACTTCCTTCTTATTTAACTCTATTTATCAATAGTATTTTAATAAACAGCAGACGACGATTAAGGCTTCTTGAATGTTACTCGAGGCTGTGACCTTGACAACATTTGCGAAGGTTACTGACTTTTGAGAGGACTAACTTTTATCGACATCTTTACCTTTTCTCTTCTTTTTTCTATTCAGGAAGATTCAAGATGCAAATCTCGTGAAAAGAATAATGATGGAATTCCGGCCAACACACAGGCGGAAGAAAATTTCAATTTGCCTTTTATCCTTTGCGGAACGGATACGCGCGCTAAGAACACGGATACGGACGCGGCTATAATAGGTACTCCTGCAAACCTCGTGAATTATTTCAGCTCTCGTTAAAGTAAATAAGGCTCTTTCGCGTAGGAACAGAATAACACGAGACGAGGGATGTTCGCTCGTATAAGAAGAGTGGAGGGAGAAAGGAACGCGTTAGGTTAATAAACGAGCGTAATTAGACACCTCATTTCGACGCCCTTCCAACCGATATCGTCCAACGCACTCCTCCGGCTATTCTGTTGTCGTTTTCATTTCCGCGTTCTTTTCCCACTTCTTTCTTATCTATTTCCTTCGCGTACGATATACCCAGCAACATTATGCGAGGAGAAATGGTCGGAAAGCATGGTCCGTGCGCTAATAAGGAAAAACGAGTTTCAGCGTGAGCTTCACCTCCTTGCGCGCACGTTGTTTGTTTACTCCTTCATTTTTTTTGACGACTAACATTGAGACAGTCACTTTTATGCTCGAGTATTTTAACGACGTTCATGGATTGTTTTACGCGGCACAGTAACAGTAAGGATATATATCTTCCTTGCGCCCCCGTTTACATTGTTACGTCTGACCGCCCAGTGCGACGCTCGATGTGTAAATTATGCAAATTACAATATAACGCCATTTCTTCGGCTTAACTGACCCGCTCGCTCGAAGAGGAATCTTCGATAACGGAGAAAAGTTGTGCAAAGAGACGTGGCTTATCTTTCCAAGCGCGAATGTATTTTCTTTTAGTGCATCCCGGGATTCTATCCGTCGGAGTTTAGAAAGGATTCATTTTCAGACCAGAAGCTGTGTGTGCGTTCGCGAAATAGAAGGTAGCGGACTTCGGGAGGAATACGCTTTGGTTGGATAATGAGCCCATCAGATATTCATTAAAGCGGCGAGTGTCTTCAGGCAAATTAAAAGAATGGATAGCATGTTTCTTTTTATCTAAGATGAAAATGAATATATTTCATCCATCTAGATAAATATTCATCTGAATGATTCTTTACATAATTTTACTTACATACGGCAACCACTGGATATTCACCTTCGTTGTCACACCTAATATATTTGATAACGTGGCATCGTATACGAACTTAGTATCGCAAGTATTATCGATGTGTTTCCTATGTTTGCTCGACGCCACAGCATCGATGAAACGTCAAATGCTTAAACTATCGGGCTCCGACGATGCGACGCGAGATACGTTCACGTTCGCCGTATGAACATACACACTATGAGCGTGAGGGGGGGGGNNNGGGGGGGGGGGGGAATCAACGCCGCGCTCGAACGCGCGTTGTTTTTATCCGTCGCGTGAAATATAGATTCGCGGACGCGCTCTCTCTCTCTCTCTCTCTCTCATATGAGGACCGAATACGCGAGAGGCTGAAGTGACGCTGGCTCTGGCTGCAGGAAAGACGGCGGGGTGGGTGGTTCCCTACGTCGATTGTAGCAGCTCGAGGGTAAGAAAAGGGACTTGGTGCCGTACCAGGTCGCTGGAACATGCACGAACGAACAGTAGAGGTGGTGCGTTGGCAAGCGGCCAGCTCGAGTATCTCTCATGTGTTTGGCAGAATTTGTCGTTCTTGGATCACCCCTCTCTCCCTTTCTCTCACATACACACACACACACACACACACGCATTCTCTCTCTCTCTCTCCGTCGAAGTGTCCGTATGTTTGGTTACGCGAAATGCTCTCGTGCATCTCAAGTCGAATGTTTGATGGCGCTCTTCTGTTTAAACACGGACCTAGACACCACGGCTGAGCGGTGTCTACGAATCTGCATACATTCGCCCACGGCTTACTTCCTTGCCGCATACAGGAGGCCGCATGTTCCACATTGAATTACGTCAAAGAACTCGGTCTGTTTTTACAACGGGCACGACAGAGATGTGATTCGGCTTTTCGGTCGGCGGGGCGTGTCGCGACTGAAGCTCAATACTTACTCCCGCGCGCCCAACGCGTGATTACTCATGCGTGACGTGTAAAACGAAGCGACGTCGATCAAACGCGAACCCAATTAACAAATGGCGGGGAATTGCGGCGAGGTGGGGGAGAAAAGATAGAAAGAGCGCACGATAAAGGGTTCTTGCGCGAATATCTGTTACATTCGAGGCACGAATTGAAATGAAACATGCCGTCCGTTTGAGTTTAAGGATACATTTTGCAGCGATCGTTCGGTGTGACAAATCGAACGACGCTACTCCTCAATTGCAACGTCTGAAAATTCTTGGATCGCGCCACCTCCGTCCCTTCTCGCCGCTATTCCCTGAGCTTTGCTCTCGCGAAAACCGGTTCTTCGCATAATTTTGCCGAGAGCTCCCGACGGCGGAATTTCAGCGCGCGTGGGTTATTAAGTTCGACGGTATCGAATTTACCGCTGGCGCGGTTCGCGCCTAAAAGTCCTCGCGCTCGGAGGGGGGATAATAAATTATCGCGTAATGTTTCCGCGAGGCGTGCCGTTTTAAGAAAGTTCTGCCAAGTCGGCGCAATAGAAAAACATCGTAAATTCATATCGATTCCGAGAGACATCGTCATCGTGCGCGCAGACGACGACAATGGCTGGCTCGACGACAGCGACGACGACGACCACCACCATCGCCAGCACGACCGACGACGAGCAACGAAGACGACGAGGGGGAGGATACCAACGACCACCTATAAATATTCTCTCGAGCAGTTGGCGTTTTGTATCCATGCTCGTATGATCGCTGAAAAATCCGGGTATAATGCACCCCCTCGGCCCCCTCGCCAGGTCGCGCCGGTTGGGCGCGGTTCTCTTCGCGCGATGACAGATTTCCGCGTTGCACCGACGGATTTACAACGGGGACCATTTTTAACCTCTCTGTCTCCCAGTTTTTTTCTCCCCGTCGCAGTTTTCGGCCGTGTGCCCTCCTATGCCCGAGTTTCCGCCGTAATTCAATTTGTCACGCAGACGGAAGTTTTGATAACATCCTTCCGCTTGATTTGTACGCTTCGCAAAATGAAAAAATAAACTCGCCCGCCGTCCCCGACACAATAGTCCTCGTCTATCGATTTTTGTTACTCGATTTGCCGTCCGCTCGCCCGTTTTTCCGTGCCAGTAACCGAATTGTAACCTCGATTTTAACGAACTCCCTTTCCCTCAACGCGCGGTGCTAAAATAATATCACAACGGCGCCGCCTAACATAAATATACGCCGTTCATGTATTTTCCTCGCCTTCTTCGCCGTGACCGTCGCGATCCACATCAGATCATTAAATTCAATGCTTTTCCCAGTCTGCAATTTACACCGTTGGTTAAGTCAAACGACGGCCGCAGAACCGCGACGATTTTTCGGAAAAAATCAGCGGGAAGTACCATCAAGCGAGAAACGGCGGAAGGACGATCAGCAGCGGTAATCAGTAAAGGTTCGATCGCAAGAGGGAAATCATCTTCTTCAAACCACAAGACGAAAAATTTGCTGAATATGTTTGTACGAATGAAGAAAATCGTGCAATTTCTCTCATTGGAAATATTGTGATTTTTCATATAAATTAAAGATATAGCGAAATAACAGAATACCCGTAATAAGTTATGTATATACGAAAGACATCAGTATATTGAACTTTGACCCTTGAGCTTGTTAACAATTGTCACATACTCATAGATTAGACTATTCGAAACAGAAAAGTCTGTCACCATTTTGCAAACAACACGCAAATTGCTGAGTTATTAATTAAAGAAGCCTCTATACATGGCCATTTATTGATAACTCGTAATTTTGCGTGTTGTCTGCAAAATGGTATAGGACTTTTCCGCTCAATTTCATCCATTGTACACCACGAAAATCGAGATTAGTTTTGAACACCCTGTACATTTTGTTCTTTCCACAATAACACACACGTTCTATAATACGATAAAATATGATAAAATTTGTGGGGAACATTTTAAAATAAAGCATAGATGGTGCTGTAAGACTAATCCCGGTGGAGAACCCGTCAGATGTTCGAAAAGTGGCTGAAACTGGATGAAAAATCGGCGAGCACGGCTCGAGCCGTGCTTTGACTTAGTGAGAATCAACCTTTAACGATAACACAAAAGCGTCACCGGGCAACGGTGCTCGATCGCGGGGAAGTTCGTGATCGACCGTTGTAACGCGTATTTGCCGCTTGAATCCAATCTTCACGACAGTCGCACCCGCGACGTGTCGAGGGAAAGATCATAAATATCGCTAAAAGGGATTAATCCCCTTAATCCGCCGGCGAAAGTTTCTGATCAATAATACGGGATTATCCCGTAGCTCGGCGAAATTGAAGCGTGACAAGGAGAGGGAGCGAGACCACACGTTTGAACGCTTAATTACGTTAAACGCGGAGCGATTTAACGAAACGATCTCTCGTTCCTCGACGCGCTGTGGACGGAAGGACGCGAAGAACGGTTCGACTGTCTCGCCAACCGCCGTCGAATCACCATCTTGATATAAAAAGAGACGCGTCACCCCGTGATTCCGACCGGAAACTTTTTCGATATCCCACGCCATTCCGATGTACAGGACACGTGATTACAGGAAGCACCATCTGCTACGCACAATACGTGCGTCTTTGCGGCCGCGTGTTTCACCTTGGCAACGGCGCCTCGCCGAGCGTCGATGAATATATCGGCCAGCGTTTCGTGGCTGTCCCCGTTTCGAAAAGTTCGTCCCGCGCTCATGCGCTCCCGCCCAATCCAGTTTATTTGCGCAGCGTGTTTATTCGCCTTCGCGATTAATTGGCCGCCGGAAAGCTTCAAAGTCGCAGCGGACCGACCGACCTGCGCGAGGTGAAATTCCGCGTTTTATTCCGAGCGAGCGTCGATAAAAGTAATTTAATTATACGCGGCTAATTTCGCTAATGACGTCGTTAACTCTTCATTATTCGGCTGGCTGTGTGTGCGAATTCTTCGCCCTCCTTTTGTTTTCGAGCTGTTACAGCTGATGAGCGAGCGGTAAAAAGCGAAGTGTATTCGGCGGTGGATCCTCCCGACCGCCGTCACTACATACTTCCTCATCGCCTCGCTTGATAACGGCTACG
Organism: Dinoponera quadriceps; assembly: GCF_001313825.1. Taxonomy (NCBI): domain Eukaryota; kingdom Metazoa; phylum Arthropoda; class Insecta; order Hymenoptera; family Formicidae; genus Dinoponera; species Dinoponera quadriceps. The sequence goes on along the minus strand of NW_014554985.1, from coordinate 879,633 downwards.
CGCGCGTCAAATCCGCACAGCGGTTTTTCCCGCCGTGCTTCCCGCGTCGCATAATTATCGCCGAATTTCGGTCGGTTCGTCTTCTCGCAATGGGGAGCAAATATAATGGGGCGACTTTACGACGGGACGGCATGACGAGGCGTGAATACCAACGTGGATACTTCTCCGGGTACCGCTCCACGAGTAGCGCATTCAGATTGGAATTTCAGCCGGTGTCTGTACACACACCGCGTGTAACGCCGCGCTCGTAAATGTCGCCGCCGGAACGTAAAACAAAGTCCCGCGGAAGTGGAGTAGATCGCGCGAACACACCATCTGAATTTTTCATCCTATCCCTCGTCCTTTTCGTCGACTTCATAAAATGGAACAAGGTGATAAAACACCGCAAGGGAGCGGAATTCGGGAAAACAGATTGCCGGCGTGAACTCTCCTCCACGGAGCGCGAGGGGGATGAACAGTAATTATTTTTCGCGTCCGGCATATGTATAGTTTTTTTCCCCGTCTCTGCGAGAAATAGGTGATTACTTCGCTTCGCCTTGCCGTTTTTCCGACTCGTAAATGCAAAGGAGGCGTGGTAAGGATCTCGTCCACGGGAATCAGCGACAGAATTCGGCGAAAAACAGCCGATCGCGCGCACCCCCCCCCCCTCCGAACGAGGTGAAAGAAAGCACGTGTGCTCAAGTACCTTGAAGGGGTGCATTTACCGGAGATAACTCTCGAAAGAGCGCGCGCGGATCGATTGTCTCGAACATGCGAAAGATATCCGCGGCAAAGGACACGTAAAGTGAAATCTTACCGGAAATAGGCCGCATCAGAATTTGTCTCCGCCCTCTCTCTCTCTTTTGCTTCACGTCTTCTCGCTACTGTAAGAAACCCCTCGGAAACCTTATCGCCGGTTAAATTTGCCGAGATACTCGAAAATCCCGAAACGCCAGAATATTTTCCCCCCCAGATAAGAGTCCCACTCTCGAACAAGCAGGCAGGCAGGCAAGCGAGCTCGCGTTTTCCCGTTCGCGAAATATTTCACCGCGTGCAGGAGGCGGTAATTCTCGCGATGGCTATCTGCCTGCTCATGCTAAAAGATGTAACGATGGCAACACTATCCGGTCGTAATAGCATTGCTTGTTGATGGAAGCGCACGCGCGTGTCGAAACTCCATCGAGGCCGCACTACACACAGCTGATAGCATGCTCGGCGCTAGATCGCATTATTTTCAATGTTAAAGCACAGTTGCGTGCGGTGTTGCGCGAACGATGCTTGCAATGTTAAGTGTAACCCTTTAATTTGTCGTAAAACTTGCTTTTACGCCTTTTTAAACATTTTTATCTCTTTCCCTTCTTCCTCTCTCTCTCTCTCTCTAACGTTCTATTCTCATGGTGGAATCGATATTTTTCGAAATCTATGTCTGGGGTTTCTTTGCTCGCCGGAAACGCCCGGAAGAGGATTATATACATCAGCTGCGTGACTTCTTTCCATTGTGGCGCAGAAAGGCTAAGAAATTCACCGAACAGCATCGTGAGGAAATGCGCTTACAAGATTACGGGGAATAATTCCTAATACGGGCGCTGGCGTTTACATTGGGCTTCTTGTCGAGCCATTTAAACATTTCGAATAGAGCACGGCACGGTATAGTATAAATGACTATATACGTGCTCTCGAAGCGGTACGTGGCAATTCCCAGGGAGAGCGTAATCCCGAATGTTCGACGGTTCTCCGATTCGCACGATCGCGCAATTTGGCCTCGCGGAATGCGCCACCGTGTGTGGGTCCGTACGGTTTATACGGTAGCGAGCCGTCTTTATCGGCCGCGTAAATTCAAGGTTCATGCAGCCAGTTTCAATTCTTGTCAGACATTTATCTTCACCAGATTCGATTGTCAGCCGCCGTGTACACGTCGGAATGTACTATGAAAGCGTTGTTTGTTTCATCACGTCAAGATAATGGATTTCCAAAATTCCTGCGAAATATAGTGGAAAAAAGGATGCGTTCATAAAATGACACCTGTGATCGATTGAGCACATTTGTCTAATATTCCGAAAACTTATCTCTTTTGCTCTAACAATCAATAAATAATTGTAAAATTACTGTGACACGTAACCTTTCTTTTCAACCTACCATTCTTCATGATTTTCTCACCTTAACTTTATTTTAGCTTTTCAAATATTTGACTAATATGCTCAATCGATCATAAGTGTCATTTTATGAACGCATCCTTTAATTTCAACGAGTATTCTGCGAAAATTTCAGACATACAGTTTTCCTCCTTTCTGATGTCATTAGTCAGGATGTACGTGGCGAGGAAACAAGGATCTTAAGATTTCTCGCGTCGATTATTTTAATTGATAATAATGTCAGAAGCGAGAACCCCAAAATTCTCGCAAGATACATTGAAATAAGAAGATATGTCAATAAAATGACACTTGTGTGATCGATTGAGCATATTTGTAAAATATTCCGAAAATCTTTCCTTTGTTCCAATAATTATTGAAAATTAATCGTCATAAGTCAACGTCTTACCTATTTCATAGCCACGTGATTTTGTCGCGTTAATTTTAAGGCTATTTTTTGATTATTAAATCGAAGGAAAAGTTTTCGGAATATTTTACAAACGCGTGCTCGACCGAACACAAGTGTCATTTTATGGACATGTCTTTTTATTTCGACATATTAAGTTTGCGTATGTATTTTCTCATTGACATCATTAATTGAAATGACTACGACGAGGAAACAAGAGTTTTAATGCACATTCTGCTCCAGTCACTGTTTTATAATACGTGTTGGCGTACTGGTATATCATTATACTTACGTAGTACTATACATACTCATAGTATGCGATATCTATAGAAGTCCTTGGTTCCCAATCAGACCAGATAAAAGATACTAAGTGTGCATTGATATATAAATAATCGTCAATGACGCTGCTCATCGGCTTTGGCTACGATGAAATATTCTTTATGCGCGACCAATGTCACGCTAAACTTAACTGCTCCGGCGAACAAGCGTGCAGAGGCGACAGAGGTTTTAATGTTGTGCGACGTGGCACGGTTTCCGTCGTGGAATTCAATTTCCGCTTTTCCGCGCGTCATTTGGTTATAACCTCGCGCATCCACGGTACAAAGTTCGTCTTGTCTTTTAACGTAAAGCGGCGAAGCTAATTCCAAATTCCGCGAGCTGCCGCACAGCAGACGGCTCTATAGGAATTTTAATAAATCCCCCGCGCGCACGGCCCACGTATATACGCAGCATTCGCGGTGATTTTCACTCTCGAGATCGTCATAGAACGAAATGGCTGTACGTCGCGGAAATACGTTGGATAATTACGCCGATCTCTATGCGACTGAGGTTATATTTCACCTTGAAGAAATATTTAATATAGTGTGCTTCCATAGTGCTAATTTTATTAAAAAATCTTCTAAAGTTTCAAAGTTTTAAGAGAGGCATAAAGCAATAATATTATGTTATTAAAATATTCTTTTAGATGTTATTTTAAAATTAATTTCGATTTTATAAATAGAATCATACGGTTTTTTAACACAAATCGATTTCTCTGGCCAGCCTGTGTATGAAAAGTACCCGAATAATATTATCCAAAAGTACTTTCCGAGTATATACTTTCTGAAATGTTTTGCATCTTATCTTAATACTTTTCAATATTATAATATACAATTTTTCATTAAAAAATTCACTTTTCGATAACTTTAATATTTTTGAGTTTAAAATGACGGATGGGATCGATAATTGTAAAAAAACACATGGAGCAATTATAAAACGAAAATTCGTTACATTTTGCAAATACATTGACGCGATAATTAATATCATTAATCGATATCTATCGTTATATATATGTTTATAGAAGAGAATTTGTGGCGAATGAAAATAAGATATTAGATGTTAGGCGGACAAATAATGTGACGATTATCTGCAAAATTATAAGTATACATAGATGTTACTCAAAATATATTCATTTCATTGTGCTACAGCAATAATTTATCACGAAAGAAACTGATTCTTACGACAGGACATTTAAGATATACGTAGAAAAGAGAGTTAAATCGCTACAGATTTATCATAAGACACTGTTAAAAGATGGAAACGAGCGTCGACGTCATGTTCTATCCTCGTGTCCCAATCTGCACCATCTAATCCAAATGCAAAGGGCCAGACGGCAGGACAGATAGTCAGGTCGGCTTCGGCGACAGTGTCCTGAGGGATAAGCCGAGAGTGGCTGGTGCCGCTAACCACGTTCGATAAGCGGTCAGGTCAGAACCCACGAATCCTCTTCCACCTCCCTTGACCTCTCGCGCTTTCGTATTCTAGCATCTACGTAGTTACCTTCCCCTATCGCTGGAACTTTGCTGGACTGCGTCGAAGGAGCCATCGAGCGGTACCGTCTTTCCAATACGCGAAGAGTTTGATCGCTTCAAATCTTCGATATATCGAGCGTATCGCATCTTATACGGTGGAATACTGCGATGGTACCCAATGAGGATACTTTTACCGTACCTCCACATTTTTTCATTTTTCTTTTGAATTATTCTCTGTCGAGACTTTTCAAACCGATTACAAAGTCCGCGAAATGCTCAGAGTCGTGATAAGTTTTTCGGGTACCCCGGGTCGACGGTGTACGATGTCGCCATACGTAGAAGTACGCAGCCTCAGAGGAGGGCTCCTCCACCCTGGCGAGGGAGATTCAAGTAAGGGAGAAAGCAACAAGGACCCCGGAACTCATTCAAAGATCTCATTTCGAAAAATCCAGGGACCTCGCTCAGATAATTAGCGGCCATTTTGGAAATGAGCGACATCCATCGTTCGTCGGAACGCTTAAGAAGATCTCAAATACACGTCCTGCGTCCTCAAGATACTCTCCGATGCCGCCAAGCTCGACTACTACGTGTGGGACGTGAGGATTACCAAAAAATCCCAATGTGACCTACCTCCGAGCCGCTATCAAGGAAGCGTTTGCGGTCAAAGATCGAGTTCAGTTGAAGACTGCGCGTGCTCGCGCTTTAGGTGCGGTTACATCGAGTGAAAGAACTTGGGATCTTAAATCCCTTAAGTTGAATATCAAAGCATTTCTTTTCATCTTTAATAATGGCTCTAATAAACGACTTTTCCGATAAAACATTTTCACGTCCGGATTCTAACGACACATCCTATGTAGAAAATATTACACAGGTTCCCCGGCACATTCTGTAAATATCAGTCCGCTGCATAGCATTTATCGCCGCGCGCAGGACCTCCACGTAATGTCACGAGACGTCGCCGACGATAAATGGGTTTCGTGCCGTGCCATTGACTGTACCCGACGTACGGACAGATTAGTGTTAATGTGTTTTGTTGCCTCCCTCGCGCCACTCGCCCCCTAAGCCATTCGGATATCGAGGAGAGATCCTCCGGCGGGAGTACATTCACGGCGACGATCACGACGACGATGAGGGTGTCCCAGCGATTCCCCCGGACTCGGGGAATTACGCGGACGGGGATTTCGCGGCGGACATTGTCCCAACGGCTACCGGAATCTTATCTCCTCGCGAGAGGAGCACGTTATCTCGGTTAAGTCCCCGTGGCGGTGGTGTGTACGCGTGTTGTTGTCCTGCGAAACGGTCAGCTCTGGAGAAAAATCGGCGAGCTACGAGGAGGACACATCCGTGTTCATGGGAGCACTTTCGTCGTTGCGGAGTCGTTGCATTATTATACCTCGACCACCTAGTTTTCTCTTATTTTCGCACTACCACCCCCTCTGTCTCTGGCGAGTAATAGAGGAGAGAGGAGAAGGAGAGAGTGGGTAGAAGAGATAGAGGGACGATAGTTGCCGATACAGCGTTCTCTCGTCCGGGAACTTGTATAACGAGATAGAGCGCAGCGATAAAATAATTTATCCGAGGAGTGCACTGAGGCGAGGCGCGAACCACCGAATACACTGTTCGCCGGGTGCGAAGGGTGGCGTCCGCCGACTCGAGTTTTCATTTCTGAGCCTTCGTTTCTTTGAGCAGGTCACGAGTACCTCCCCCCCCTCCCCCTCGCCAATATCTAATTTTCCTTCTCTCCTTGGGGCACGCTGCAAATACTGTTTTCCGCCATGGTCCTCCGCCGCTAGTCGACAACAGGAGCCTTGTAACCGGTCAGACGCGTACCATTCTACGATAATAAAGCCGCGTATGCTTCGTCGGAATAACGGTTCTGGTGCGGATATCACGAGTGCGCGCGATCGTCCCTGTGATTTTTCTTTCCCTTTTCTTTTTCTTTTTTATATCAAAGCTTCCTTTGGCGTTACGTTCGCCACTGCTCTGTCCTCTCGCTTCGTGCGTCTGGCCGTCGCTAGATTCCGTGCAAACGGAAAAAGATAAGACGGCAAAGAAGCGTGAGCGCGGGACTCCCCGTTGCGAGATTACAGATTACCTAGATATCGGCGCGGCGCGACCCGACGTTCCGGCTTTTCCTCCATTTCTGACATACGATTTTCCTCCCTTTGAAGACACCATGCGCGCGAGTCTTCCTTCCTGACCCGGCTTCTATCTCCGCGCTGCCTACAACCCGCGGGAATTGTATAACGAAGCTGGTGTACGCGAACGAGGTAATATGAGGGAGAGATAGAGAGAAAAAGNAAAAAGAGAGAGAGAGAGGAGGGGGGGGGGGGAGAGCGACCCTCGAATTCTTCCCCTGAATTTACAAAGGACGACGACCGGGAGTTAATCTCACACGAAGCGGAACGAACTCGAGCGCCGCGCCGCTCGTCTCCTTCGCCCGGTGTCCCGATGTCGAAGGAAACCGCCGACGACACCGGTCGGTTCCATATGGCGAAAATTTTCAGAGCTACACGGAATTCCTTGATACCCGCGCGCGCAGGCTCCCGAGTTTACCTTTAGCCGGCTCCGATTCGCGGATTAATTTATGAGGCGTATACTTATCGGCGGAAAGAAAGGTATTACGGCCAGGAAATTGGAGTTCGCTTTTATAAAAGGGCATCGATCCGCTTCGCCACGGTTCGAAGAATCTCTACGAGGCCGAGAGAGAGAGAGAGAGAGAAAGAGAGTGTGTGTGGAAAAGAGAGATCACGCGCGGAGCTGTGTGTTTAAATAAAGCATTTTATGGAGGCCGTGTACAGAACCGTGTACACTATTATACAAGTTTTCTGACGCTCGCGGGTATACGACGGAACACAAAGACCCGGGCTTTGGACGGTATAAGCAGCGCCCTCAGGAGTCGGAAGGATGTGACGGTCTACAACGATATTTATATTACGGACTGAGTAGTTATGTTATCTGAACTCTCTCGACCGTTATAGTTGCGAGTTAATGTAAAATAAATACTAATTCTCGCAAGCTACGATCCGCGCGAGAAGGAAAATGTCTAAACGTTGAACCTCTGTAGCCCGAGCATACACACGGACATATTTATTATCCCCGTGACTGGACGAGAGAACAGGACATCATTAAACATCCTCTTTCTCCCTCTTCCTCTCTTTCCCCCTTTCTCTCGTGAGACTTGATTTTCTGCGAGCAAATGCGTGAAATGCGCAATGGAAGCGTATACGATAATATGGCCACGAGCCAAGTGAAACGAGCGCGGTTAAATAATGCCGCGACTGTGAAAGGCGTGCCGTTACAATGGCGATAATTTCCCGACGAAGGTGATTGTTAGAGAGGAGGGCAAACAATTTCGTCGATTAAACGCGTTTGCGTTCACGGCAATAGTTCCCTCCTCCCTCGAATCGCGAAAAAAATAGAGCGGACGCGCTCGACGAATAATCAAAGTAATTGGCCAAATCGGATCCTTCCCGGTTGGACGTCGGACGGGAGAGATGTCTCTTGCGACCGGACATGAGCGAAAGTGTATTTCGGGTGTAACCGTGCGCTTCCGACCGATTACACGAATTTCCGATTATCCGATGTGCACGGCATGCGCGCTATTACGAAAGTTCGTACTTCCATATTCATCGTCGGTCGCATCTGGAAATGGAAATTGGATTTTCCGCAAAAACCGTTATCACATTGCCTTTGATCAAAGAACGTCTATAATGGAAACGCGATTCTGATGTGTGTTATATTACATTTCAATTATATATTTATAGAGATTGTGTTTCTCTATAAATATTCCCTTCCCTTAATAACATTCGAAGCTGTGCGATTAAAAGGGTGATTGTTTTCAGGTGATTTTGCGCTGTTCTCTCTCTTTCTTTTTTTCTTTACCTTTTTTTATCGGACATTAAAGAAAAATGATGTTTATTACGCGTATCATTAGAAAAATTAACAGCGGCACACGTGGGCGGATGCATCATGGCTGGCAGATATTAGGGAATATTTACGATCCGATCTAAAGTGCCGCGTCGAGCCGACGGTGTGCATCCGTGTCGCATCTATTGGCTTCAAGGGAAAGTAATGAACCACGGATATGTTGGCTGGAAGGCTTTCCGTTGGCGATAATTTACGATACAGACAGGGAGATTATACGACGTACGGGGACGATACGGGCACCCACAAATTTCGTGACATACACTTAACGTCACGGTAAGAGTAATAAAATCGCGATAAAATCAGTCGGTAACGGTAAACTAACAATTTCAACGTATCGCGCGGTGTCTCCTTGCTCATCGGAGAATCATGCTTTATGTCCCGATTCCCCTTAATGCGCACGCACAGTTGGATAAATGAACGTTTGGAAAATGAAATAATGTTTGAAAAGCTCGGCTCTTTCGCTCGCCGCTTTTGTAATTCGTTTTTTTCGGGCGATGACGCATCGATGACAGAAGAGAATGGTGGCTGCAAAAGAAACAGCGCTTCGTTAATTCGACAAATTTCACTGTTTTTTAAACAACATTTCGGCCGGCCGGCTTTGCCGCTTTATAACTTTTTTACACGCGTGGTTATCGACATTTCGGGATATTTTACAGTCAAACAACAAAATGCGCATGGCGAATTTTTATCTTGCTCGAAAATCGGAACCGTATCGTATTTACCTTCAGCTCCAGTGATATATTGTCTCCGGCTGTGCGAGCAGCTGCGTTTCGCGAGTCAACAGAGAAAGAACTCTAGTGATCAGCGTGAAATATATCGCCGAAACGGCAACATTACCTAGATTCGAGGATTTCGAGAATCTGTGAGCGTGTGCGCAAGGATCTATTTGCGTTCTTATAAGAGAACGTAACCGCAATCCGGATATAGACGGGAGGAAGAGTGGAAAAAGAACAGCCGAACGTTTTTGAAGCGACGCGTTTCGGAAACGCGTCGAGTGAGTCTACTCTTTAAAATGCAATCTGGGTGTTATCAGTGAAAAGTAGTCATTGGTGGTCACAATTATCTATTGGTGGTCATAATTATCTATAATAATGCAAATCAGTAAAAGTTTGCTGAAAAAATTTATTAATAGAAATAACTTTTTCCACCAATGAAATTTGACTGCGGAAACAGAAAAAAATTTCTTATTACTATTTTTTATTATCTTAATTATCCTTAAAATATAACAGTTGGTCCGTAAATTAATTTTCTCGGGAATCTCTTCAAAGCTGAATAGCATATCGATCGAAACACGATTTACGATTACACGTGTAAAATTAAAAAAAAAAGTCCAGACGATAACTTCTATACATGGCCATTTTCAATCATTAATAATTTAATTAATCAATTAAAATAGTACGGAACTTTTTTGTTCGCGTTGTTCAAAGTGGCTTGGTTTATGACAACTGTTGTACTTAGCGATTTCAAGGTTCAATATATTGATGTCTGTCGTTACAATACAACTAGGCTATCACGTACATGCAAATTAAGCCACTCTAAGCAAAAAAGTATCATTTTGCAAATAACACGCAAATTTTCGAGAATCATTAATTAAAGCTTCTATACGTTTCTATTAAAAAATGATCAAATATTCGCCGAATATCGGTAAAATATTATTTAGTTTTGATCAATATTCTTTTCACCGATTTAATTGAAAGGAGCAGAGAAATGGAAAATGGAAAGAAGCATGCCTATCACGGCGAGAAGGCGATCATGTTTGCGAATCTGAACCCGCTTACGTACAGCTCGAGATATTTAATATTCAAACTTCATAATCTGCGGCTCGTTACCGAACGTCTTGCAAAACTATATCCGCCATCACTGACCGCCGTAATATAACGGCGTTTACAGCCACCGTGCTGACGTTATAAAATTTCCGCAGAGCCGGGCTGGAAGGAACGAGCGCAACGAGCTTGCGTTCCGTTACGTCTCGCGCTAATATAAGCGCCGTCTCAGCAACCGCGCGAGGAGCCTCTTACACAGCCGCGCGAATCGCCGACGATTCTTCATCCCGTCCGACGCGCGAGTGACACTTAATTGCCAGTTTCTTCGGCTTGGCGTCCCGCGGCCTTCCACGGCCGACGCGAACTGCGCCGGATCGCAGACGCTCGCATGATGAACGACTAAGACTCGTCCTCTGGCTGGCCGCGCAAATTCCGCGGATTCGCGGAATTCTCTGGGCAGCCGCAAAATTTCACGTTTCACCCAAGTGAAGACACTTGGGAAACGCGTTAATCATCGCCACCTGCCTTGTCCTCGACTCAGGATATAAGAGAGGTGCGAAGAGGAAACAAGAGAGAGAAAGAAGAGAGACCCCTTGCGTGTGTGAGAGAAACGGAGAGAGAGAGAGAGAGAGAGGAGGAGAAGAGTTCTTCACGGAACTCGTTGTCCTCCGGCTGAATTCCGGAAGAGCGATCGGCTGTCACGATTACCGATCGTCTTGGGTCCGTCCGACGAACGTGAGGAAAAAATAAAACGCCGAGGTATCTGCTCGTGAAGAATGGCCGTCGTTTCGCGCCAGGTCTGAATCCCGTTAGCTTGTGGTCTTAACGGATGTCTGGCGAAGATACGAAGACCGTGGAAAGTGCGTTCCGGAGTTACCGGAACGTTTGCGCGCGCGAGACACATTCGTACACACAAAAATCGCGCGGAAGGCCGCGGGATTATCCTGAGAATGTTTCGTTTATCGAGCGACTGAGTCCGATGAACGCGGAGAGAGAGGGAGAGAGAGAGAAACGCTTTAAAACCTCTTCTAATCCCATCGCGGCTAAATATAAATCACATCGTTGACCGGTTACTACAGGGCGAAAAAGGGCGAATTTGGGGAAGGAGGAAGATTTTATATCGCAGGCTTTTAATACTTTTTCATAGGATAATTCTCTTCATGGTAATTAGGTCGGTCCGATCTCTTTCCTTTTCACATCTTCCTTCCTTCTTTCTTATTTCGGAGCGATATCTCACATCGTCGGAACATCGACGTCTCCTTGTTAAACCCTGTCGTCCTGTTAAAGAATCGCTCCTGATTGCACTTCGGGCTTGCGCCATCTCCTGCTGACGGATGCGCATAACTGCCAGACGTGTGCTGTTTAGCCAGAGAGTTTCCGCATCATTTGAACATATTGAGAACACATCGTGTAACAAGTATTTTCAAACGACTTGCCGCGTTGAAAGGATTAAGTTGGTAACCGAGTTTGAGGATTACGAAGTTACGTCGACGGTCCATTCATACCGCGAGCTTTATCGCCGCTAATTGAGATCTCGATGGACGAACTCACGCGCGAGCCAGTTGGCATTGATAGATGATGGATACCTCCACCTATACGGATTCATATATCGGGGGTCAACGATCGCGAGTGGTTCTGCAGATATTGATTCAGCGACGACGGGACGGGAAAGAGTTAAGCGCTTAAACTTTCCATCCCCGCGGGAGAAGGGAATTAATTGTAAATTTATACAAGCCAAGGAAAATCGAGCGGCCTCGAAAACACATCGTGTGCGCGGTCAATTGATTCTTTCGACCCTCCTTTCAGAACTCCGTGGCGTGTTGGACGAGAGGCGCGAAGATTAAATATTTCATCGAGTTTTGAAGCGCGCTAACGCCGCGCTAGCTCGCGTGAAGCACGAGTGTTCGCCTTCGCTCTTATCCTTTATGCGTCTCCGTGCCATTCGTCCCGTTCCAACTTTTTCTATTCTTTTCCGGTCTCGCGTGCGTGCAAGCAAGCAAGGGAGAGAGAGAGAGAGAGAGAGAGAGAGAGAGAGACAGAGAGAGAAAGAAGCTCATCAGCTAATGGAAATGGCGATCGAACGTTGGGAAGCATATCGATCAAAATATTCGGCCGTGCCACTGCAGGCCAGCCACGGCGACAATGAAAAAAGACGACGGCCCGGCGGCGTCAGCGACGACGTCGGCGACGACGGCAGCGGCAAGCGCTGCGGAAAACGCGGAGTGGTGCGCGCGCTACCTTACACCTGCAAAAGCAAAAATAATGTAATTATAATTTACGAGACGCAAACAGCACAACAGGCAGAGACCGAACGGCGGGCGGCGCGAAAGAGGTCGTCGAACGGACAGCGGAAGAGAACAGAAGAGACAGAGAAACGGAAGGCGAGACAAGTCGCGCGCGCGCGCGCGGAGTCATCGGGGGAGCGAGTTGAGCGACAAAGTGCGACGACGCGGCGCGAAAAGCCGATAAATCAGCCGACCTAGTCGGAATTAGTTACCGTTCCATTTTGTAGCAACGTTAAGTAAGTTGCCTTCCGTTGTCTCTTTCTCTCTCTCTCTCTCTCTTCGCCTCTGCTCGCTCTCTTCTGTCGGTTCGTCCTTCCTTCCTTCCTTCCTTCCGCACCTGTCTCTCTCTCTCTCTCTCTCTCTCTCATTTCCTTACTCGTCTCGACACCCTTATCTCCTCTCCGGCGCGGCGGAGAGCTCGTCCGCCCACCCGCTCGCCTGCCTCTCTGTCTCGTTTCCTCCTCGTTTCTTCGCTGGATCCGGTTCTACGGACTCGTTCAGAGACAAAACCACGGTATATCCGCGTGTCGCGCCAATCTCACGGAATTCCCCGGGTAAAGACCGCGCGCGCGCGCGCGCGCGCGTTGTCTGTTTCCGGCATGCCCCGCTTAACTGCCGTGTCTTATCGATGACATTAAATGCCGTCGGGGAGATCGTTGGAACCGGTCGGGGATTGTGTCTGCGCTGGACACCGTCGATCGTGTTACGGTGAAATTCATTGTGACCTACGGCGATTCCTACGAACTCTTCGTCGTTGGATTTATGGCCTTTTGATTATCGTTCTTGGCGGATCTTCTCGGCACGATTTGAAAAAAGGGAGCCCCAAGAAAGTTTCATAGCGCCATAGATTTTGAAGAATGCCAAGAGATTCATTGAAATATGAATTTTCAGTGATGAATGAAGCCCGGCGTGTCCCTTTTTGTGCTAAGGTCTTCGCTTATCCGCGACATTTGCAGGATATTTTCACCCAGTTTTGCCGTTAAAATAAAAACTGCCCTTTTATATGAAAAGAAGGAAAAAACGGGGAAAAAATTAGCGCAACAATGCTCGAGGCGATATTAGATTCGCGTGACAACTCGCTGACAATTTATTGTGAGAGATAAAATTAATGGTGAACTATTGACCTTTGTCGAATAATAAAGTATGCTGAACTTGCCCGATCTCAAAGGTCACTTAACGCGCCTGCAAACGATGAACGAGCAGCTCGCTAGTCGGTAAAGTAGGTGATAACCTTTTTCTAGGCCGCAGGCTACATTCTTTTTATTCTCATCTATTCGTAGCAGCCATTCGAGCCGTTAAAGGAGACGCAAAGAGGGGAAAAAACGTACGTTAAAGAGCACTTAGCGACGCTTATGCAATGAGGCACTATTGTATCCGGGAAACTTTGTAATTAATCAATTATTCTGCATACATGCGACATTACGGTCGCGAGATGAATTTTAAAATACGCTTCTCATTGGATGGGGAAAGCAAAAAAAATCTTTATCGCAACGAATATTTCACGAAGGATTATCCGGCGATATTTTTTTTATCGCCCGGCTCTGATTCAAGTTTATATCGCATCTACAAATATTGACGTATTTTTCGTGAATGCGCTTGACGTTATGTGCTCCGCGAGCGTGAATTCCGTAACAAGATTTCGCGATTTCCACGAGTTGTCTTGCGTTTAACCTCACGTTAAAAATCACGATATTTCTCCTTTTCGCAATCTTCTCTCCGCGTAATGCCCGTATAATTTAAAAGACGAAAAATCGATACACGTATATTCCTAAGGAAAGAGGAAGAAAGAAAGATCTAAGTGAAAGGATAGAAAGGGGGGGGGGAGAGGGGATATCGCGCGGCTGAAGCAAGTAATTTCTCATCGCAGAGTCATCGCTTCGGTATGATCGGGACCGCTCCTTTGAAAAACTGTAATTTAAAGTCCAAATTAAATTTCATGCTGCGACTCGACGAACTTTTTTTGCCGTCGACGTAACTGCCGCTGTAAGCACGCGCGCGCGGATGTTCGTATCGAGCGGGTAGCGGTTACGCCAAAATGCGCAAGAAAATATGAACGTTCATCATTCGAGCGGAACCGGAAACCCATGCGGATATATCCTCGCTACGGATTCTGCTGAGTGAGGGGCGGATATAGGGTGAGAGGGGCGGGGGAGCACGAGAGGAAAAGGCGGCGAGAGGAGCCTGAGGGAGGGAGGAGGGTTGCTTAAATCTGCGGAGTTAGGACAGGACTTACCGCCAAGACGCGGCTCGCAAATGGCGTTCAAATTAATTTCAACAAAGTTCGTAAATTATTAATACCCGCCGGGCCGGCGGCTGCTGACTCGGTTGTTCGGCTAAATGTGCTGTTTAATTAGGAAATCCGCGATTGCGGTAAGATGGGGGATTGTCAACGGTTTTATCGTCGCGACCGGCCACCATGGCGGAGCCTTTCACACGCCGACCGCCGGCCAACCGGACCGGATTGCGGATATATCTCATATCCAGTGAAACGAGCTTAAAACTATTCCGACAACGCGGTGCAACACGGCGTGGGTGTGTTGCGCCCGCACGCAATTACCCGACCCGCGGCGCGGAAGTTTCAGGAACAGCAACGGTGAAATCGTCACTATAAGAGAAATGCTTTGGAAAGCTCTTTTTTTTTGCCACAAATAAAACGCCAGCGTGAAATTGCACCGCTCGCGAATTCGAAACGTGTCAATCTCTCGGGCTTTTATTGATTATTAGTATGCAGAGAAATTTCCGGTCGCGTGCGGTGCACGCTCGCGCAGCGATTGTTGTACTCCCGCGGACAATGACTCGTCCCGAATTAGGTCTACTAAAATAAAACTAAAAGATACACATTCTGCTTTATCTAGTGAAATCATCCGAGTAGAAATTGAATACAGTAATTGTCTAGTCATGGCGTAGAAAAGTTGGGTTTTATATCGCTGCTAGCTAGTAGTACCATTGGCTCGGAATGTAACACTCACTTCTTCTAACGGCTGTACTAGAAAAATTAGCTAATAGCTAGACAAAAAATAGTACACAGTCATGAGATGAAAAGTCTCAGGTAGCCACTACCAACCAAAAACGCTTCTCTTTCCTCGTGCCAGTTATTTGGCTTCCTTTATAGACGGTGTTCAAAAGTCGATAACTTTCGTGACGGTTGCCGACTCAGATATAAAAGGCGTGCTAAGCAGTGTACAGATTAATGGGTCCGAGTTTTTCGCGCCGAGTCCTTCGCGCCGATAAATCTGTAAATTAATTAATACGGAAAGATTTATAGGTCGCATGGAGCAAGACAATGCTGAATTTCGCAGCAGTTAATGTATTTTTAATCGAATATCGTTAAACGTGGTCAACACTCTGTCTCGCCGCGCGAAGCCGCGTTGCATACCATTTTCACGACATTAGATGCCCGCAAAATCGTAATGTCCGCTCCTGCTTTCCTTTTTTCTTTTTCTCTCTCTCTCTCTCTCTCTCTTTTTTATTTTTATGGCACCCGCATTCTCCTAAGTTTCTCCACAAATATATGGCGCAACGCAATGCTCAACAATAAGAAAGCTTTAGACGGCGGTAGCCATTATGGCGCGGTATAATGCCCATTTCCAGTCCAGCATTTCCAATAATACGTCGCTGGAGAGAATTATGCATTGACGGAACGAACCAGAGGAGAAGCCAGAGGAAATTAATGGAAGACGCAATTTCTCCATTTAAGAATTAAGATCTGTCGTTAAAGGATAAACGCGTCAATGTTAGAATTGACAGGTCGGTAAAACGTTCGCCTAGTTGTTGTCAAATATATTTGTATTCCGTTGATACCTCTCGACGCCTTTTAACACATGTCGCTAGCGCATTACCGTGAGTATAAGACGGAGCGGAAATCGAGCTAAAAACGACGTTAAGGGAAGGAGGAAATAGATCTAAGGAAGAGAGGGCTCGTGCGCGCGCGCGCGCTTATGCACGACTCGTGAACGATGTTTCCAATATTCTCGCGACGCAAAGTTCGAGAGATAAGTTCACTTCTGATACAAACACTCATACAACATTCATGACCGACGACGCGGCGCGACGCATTGATACCTTGCGTCTTTTCAGTTTCAGCGCATCTCGAATCCTTGTCGCATCGACTACGCCACCTTTCCCTCTCGGGCGCACAACCGTTAAAAGCGCCGCACCGGAACTGATACAAATATCTCGTCTCGTGAGCTCGCGGGGCCAAATAAGAAGGGCTATATGTACATACATATATATATATATATATAGTATATAAGTCCACAGCGAGGGTCGTTAAGGTAGCTGCCTAGCCGATATTGCGTTACTTTTTTCCAAACTCGATAAAAGCCATTGTCGGCCTCGTGTCGGTAGCTTTAAGTTGCGGAGATTGCAGCGGGGGTGACCTTCGCCAAATGACAGTTTTATCGAATTTCTTCGTATTGTGGACACGGCAACATTTTCAAGCTGTGTATTGCGCGGCCAGACGGTGAATCACGACGACCTCCATATTCAACAATGCATTATCCGACTTGGCGGTATTTGATTACACGCGCCGCGTAGCAATATTAATTGCTACAGCAGGCTAATTCGAAGAGGCCAAGTCGATGATAAGTTAACACTTCTCGAACGCGATCGTTCGCGTAAAAAGATCTGATGCGCAAAAACGATCGCCAATAATAATAATAATAATAATAATAATACGGTATCGTGTTTGTTGTCTTATTTTTCTCGTGATTTGTTAAATGTATCTACATGTGAAGAATTTTTTTCGAAAATATAAACAATCATAAACTGGAAAAGTAGCAAATAGTCTTGCCTGGCCGAGATACATACTTACAACGTCGAAACAATTTCAATATGGGAGATTTAGAAAATAAAAAATAAACCTGTACAGATTTCCATTTACGCAGTCTCGCATCTTAAACATAGCGATATCGAAAATTTCCAATCAGGTGCATTATTTCTGAATATTTGTGTATCATGACTGCTGTTCTGGAGCATCTTTGCCAATTCACCGAATAGTCAACAGTCATAATGTACTCGGACATAATATGCTTGATTAGAAACATTCGATGTTATTACGCCTAGGAGGGAAGAGGGGAGGGAGCTGCATTAATGAAATCTTCTGTACACTAAGAGAAATCCCACGAAAACTATACTCATTTTCGGCTTCAATTATATTTCCTTATGATGTTAACCTAAAAAGCATTAGGTTGTTTGGAAATAAATTTTCGAAGGAACAACGGCGATATAAAATCTCAAACTATATTTTAGTGCTACGAATTATGGTGCTGCAAGGATATGACTAGCGATTGATTCTGCTCGTGGCGAAGAGTATCTTACTCTTGAACCTAATGGGATTAAATTCAATTGGGAGTTGTTTTCAAGCGAAATGAATCAATATAATGAGTTTTGTGGGTGTTACAAATTAATACAAATTCAATACTTTGTATTTCTATCTTTGTTTTCTTTTTTCCCCTTTTTTTTTTATGTGATCTTGTTAGCCTAATATCGGGTCTACGCATAATTCCGTAACGAAATTCCGACAGATGTCGTCCGCTTTGAATGAACGGCGCGCCCCTCCATTCCGAATTTTGCGATTGCATTATGAAACTAACGGCTTACACGTGAATGGATACTGCACTGTTTATTTACCGTGAGCGAAAACTCATAGCGTGGCGGGAATCGCGGGGAAAATATATTCACGGGGAAATATCCAAGTACACACGCTCACCTCCGCATCACCGAGGGTTGCCTAATGACGGCATTTCTTCGGGAGATTCATCTTGCGAGCGTATCTCAGCGATTCTGGCGTTAAATTACGGAAAGATTAATAACTGTCGGAAAGATTAAAGCGTAGAGACTCGAAACGAATATACGCTACAATCGCGCGATGCCGTTATACGCGGCAACGCGCGGGTTAAGATATTTATCATATTAAATAATTTCGTGCCTTGCTCCTCGTGAGATTCGCTCGATCTTAATGCCGTGTGAATGATTTATGCAGACGAAGACGAGAAATTGTAAAAATAAATATCACGGGCTTGAATGTGCGAGCCCTATGTTTACATCATGACATTTATATAATTTTTTCGCTGACGGATGGCTCGTCTTAAATTTAATCGGTATCGTTGGCGGGCTCATACCTTCCATACGTATTTGTAGTCGTGTCCTCACTACGTTCTCAGGTGCGAAATTGTGAAAAATTTGCGTCGTATATCCTAATTACCGGGACGGTAATTTTCTCACTAATGCAACTAATAAGTATGTATGATAATTATTATTGCGCTTTTGTAGTCTGCGCGATTTTCGTGTGACGTGACGGCGGCGCTCGTTTGCATATCGTAGCGAATCGTCGATACACGGCCACTTGTAATTAAAACACGAAATATTCATAATTTAACCGTGACAATGTATCTTTCGTTTGACAAAAAATAATCGTCGTAACGAAGGAAGCCGACACGTAATTTAATTAGCCTTTTCTCTCTCTCTCTCTCTCCCTCTTTCTCTTTCTCTCTTTAGCTGCATATCAATTAATTGCTTTCGTTACGTTTGCTTTTAACCGCTGACTGTTGCCGCTCGTTAAGTTCTCGTATGCTTCTTTTTGTTACAGCGTCACTCTGCGACGTGGTTTACAACAGCGATTCAACGAAGACCGGCGTAGTCATGTCACCAGCGTACCCGAATCCATATCCAACCAGGACACATTGTACATACGACTTCCAAGGAAGAGGAAAGGAACGGGTGCAGGTGGTATTCCAGGATCTGAATCTGTATCATACATCGAGCGATTCGAACGAGTACGTTTTATATATCTGTATCTTTTCTTATCGTGATTCTTAAAACACAAAGTTATCGCTGCCACGTCGATTTTTGTTGATTACACAAAACTGATGATTCAGTCATCACAAATATGGCAAATGAATGCAGTTTAGTCGCTAGAATTAAAAATATAATACCAGGTTTACAATTGTACATGCGTGTAGATTATGTTTCAATTGATATGCTGTTAAATTCTGAAGGGATTTCTATGAAAATTAATTTACGGACCGACTACTTGAAACAAACGTAGCCAAAACTCCATGATTAGTTTGTGGCTCGTTCCCCAGGTCGTAGATCTGTGGTCCAGTTGTACCATGAACTCGCGAAGTGTTTTCTCGCTAGCTGTTCTCGTCGAAAGATACACGCAGTCGCACGATCGATTTCCGACGTGATGCACGGAGGCCGGATTCATACCGCGACGCGCATTCTAAGAATACGCGCGGCATCCTAGTGTTAGTCGTACTCTTACGATACATATCATCTTGTCTAGTATCCCTAGTTCATTTTTACGACACAAAAGCCCCGTGCTGCCGCGAAGTACATAATGTATCCGTATGCGTAACAGACATCGCGCACTCCGCCTCAGAGTTACAAGTACAATCTCAAAATTTCACGAAACGTTCCGCCGTAAGAGGCTTACGGCCGCTTTATCTTATAACATATTGCGCGTCGCTTTCTACTTCTAAAAATGCCGCTCGAGCTCGAGAGAGAGGGAGAATACTGTTGTTGAAATTGTAGTTCCAATTTGGCAAATGTACGAGAAAATTGTCGTCCTGAAGATTTTTCGAATTTTTGTGATCAACGAGCATCGCTGCTCTCCCTCTCTCTCTCTCACCCTCTCTCGTTTCTTTCTAGGTCAGTGGTCATTCACCAAAATTCCCCCCTTTTGTGCACCCACACACACACACACACACATGTGTGTGTAGATACGATATATCGCTGCGCTATCACTATCGGCAACCGAGATTTTATTTAAATACGACAAAAGAGTGGCGTCCCAACTGCCGAAATTCCGACCGATCTTTCGAGGACTCTTCGAAATTCCGCAGCGGAGATCGACCGAGGGCGTTTCCCCCGGCGTGGAGGATTGAAGGG
Organism: Dinoponera quadriceps; assembly: GCF_001313825.1. Lineage (NCBI taxonomy): Eukaryota > Metazoa > Arthropoda > Insecta > Hymenoptera > Formicidae > Dinoponera > Dinoponera quadriceps. The sequence goes on along the minus strand of NW_014554985.1, from coordinate 859,458 downwards.
AGGACTTATCGTCATGGACGAAGAAACAGGTCGGCATCGGAAATCCCGGGGAAACTACCTGCGATACAAAGCTCGGCCGACGATTGTGCCCGCAATCGCTTATCGTCCCGCTCATTTTCCACGTGCCTGATCTTAAACACCATCTAATTAGCGTTCGCGCGTACCATTGAACTGACGTTTAAGTGGCGTTCAACTCTCTCCGCGCCATAATTGTCCGTCGGTCGTGCATTCTGGAGAGAATCAAGAGCTCCTCCTCCGCCTTCAAGATGATAGTTACGGTCAAATAAACTCCGGCAACTGGGATCGATATAACTCGCGCGCGTGTACTACAACGGCGGTCGCACTAACTCGCGGCTCACAGTATCGCTCTCGGTGCGCCGCAACTAAGTCTCAAATATAAATAGAGAAGCATTATTGGATTTGACGTATCGAGAGCTGTCGTCTTATTTGCATGGATACTTGAAACAAGTAGGTTTCCGTGGGACACTTCCTATAATTGTAGGTTCTTTATTATTTAACATATTGAAAAAGATTCCCATTTTGATTATATGATGTACCGAAATTGTAATAAAAATATTATAATTTCCACTAGTACATCATATGCTCTTAGTGGCGATCGTTAAATAAAATAATACCTAGATCGTGTAATTCAATTAACTAATCAGACTGATCTTTTCGCTTCTCTATTTATATCTAGAATTCTAGCCGTAACGCGCGCATCTCGCGGAATTATATTTGCCGGATTTCACGCGCCAAGATTTTTCGTCGCTGCGGTGTAAAATGATAATTTTCGAAGAATGTCTCTCTCATATGTCCCGCTCGCAGGGTTTCCGGCGGTATTCACCGCGCTTCTAACATTATCTCCCATTAAAATCCCCAGAGGACTCAGTATATCCCATTAAAATAATGCGCAAATATCACCGCGTCGTATCGTATTTTCGCGCAATAGATAGACGAATCATAACATACGGTGCTGCTTATAATGCATGTAGGCACAAGAGAGAGAGAGAGAGAAAGGAGTGCGTTCATATGCTAGAAGGGTTTCTTCTGAATAGAGAGGTTCCGCGCGCCAACATCTGATTTTCCTGCCCAGTTTCCTTCCAATCGTCCGAATGGATTGGTCGAAATTCTCCTCCGAGAGCGCGCATTCATGCAGTCGCCCCACACAAATTTGCTCATATACGAAATCGCTAGGCATGATCACACATAGGCCCGTCGAGTGAATAACATTCTTTTTTATGCCCCGTGGTGGTGCTCATTCGCTGTGTCTTGTAGATTGTAAATTGGCCCGCTAAAAGCCATACATTGCGGATCGTGCCCGCGAGATAATTGCATAATTATGATATTGTAATTACGGCGCGTTGAGCTTAAATGGAAGCGGTATAATGGAAGTGCTCAAGCGGCAAACGCAGGAAAGGAAACAAAATTACTTTTTAGCGAAAACGAATTCATCGCGTGGACGGGAACGCTGAATAACTTGTCTTATTGTTCCGTCATTGTTTACAATAAAAAAGGGAAAAGATAAAGAGGTCGTTTTTGCGTTCAGCGGTGCATAAAGCGCGCACTTGATTCGAAACCGCGTATCTCAAAAAATTTTTCGTCGTCGTGTATTTTCAAAGTTATTCCCTCTGACGCTCGAAACTCTCTCGTCGACCGTGTGTGTACTTTCGTAACATTATATCGCGCTACTTCTGGCTGGTAGCCTTTCATCAGCTTTCGCTGTTTTGTATCGAGTCCCACTTGGGCCATTAGTGATCCCATCAAAATTTAATGCCGTTGCAATTTACGTTTTTAATATCAGGTTTCAAAATAAGCTGAAAAATGCTTTAGAGAGAGTTCAGAAGCGCTATTTGTACCTATTTTACCGCGCAGCAGCTTTGTGAACGTGATTTTCGCTACTTCTGGAAAAGCTTTCAACGAAGTAACGCTGCGCCGCATATTCGCTGATAAATGTAACGCAGGCTCCACCGTAACCAATTTACACGCCCGGCGTCTATTGATTCCGAACGCGTACAAATATTTAATCAGAGCCCCCTTCTCTTTCCGTACACTTTCACATTACTTTGCCGGATGTATCTAACGAGTCTATCGTCGGAGCACACCAACAACTATGTGCTGTCTTTAAGATAGCTGGCCTGTAAAATCACTATCTCTTAGGAATTCTTTTAAACTTTAACCGCATATTAACGGAAATACTACTCTACGCATGTACAGTCAAAAGAGACCGTTTGAGAGCTAAGATATTTACAACTAAGGTTGACATTTTTTTCTACGTGTTCTTTGAGGTTAGTATTCTGGTTTTTATTTCTGTATTTTATTTCTTTTAAATTATATTTAGAGGATTGCAATGAAATACTATAATATTGGAAATTTATGTATGATTATGTATACATTATATACGAAAATTTCAGAATTATTGATCATCCTATTTTGAAATTCATAATTCATAATTTATTTATGATACTCAGAATGTATATATGTTTAAATATTTATATGCCTCTTTCTATTATCCGTGCATCTCTGTTGGATCAAATGATGCGTAAATAGAACGCAACTTGGAACAAGAAACATTAATATTATCGTCGTATATCTGTAATATTGTGCATAAACAGGATGGAAAATTTATATTGAGACGTCTAAATAAAAAAAAAATTAAAGCAAAATATTAAAAAATATTTCAGACAAAAGTTGTAGAGTTTGGAGAAGGACGTATTTTGATGATCTTAACTTCGTTGTATTGTCAATAATTTAAAGTCATTTCAAGGTTAATTTCATTTTTTTAATGGAATTATGTAATTTTTTAATACTTTTCAGTATAAAAGATATGAAATATTTCAGAATTCGATAGTATAATCTTAAATGGACTTGACGGCTAGTTAACCCGACTATGGAATAAATATCTAATCGGGACGCGCACCTACCTACAGCATCAAACGAAAGAAAATGATTATCTTCTAGGGGTGAATTGACTATGGTATCGTTATGATTTCTCGACAAATTGCAACGGATAATTTGCCCGCGACGGGTTGCCAGCGAGTTCTCGCGTCAAGAGTTTTCGAAGGGGATGTCCAAGCTCGAGCGTGTCAACTCGGTGTCGAGTTATCGTCTAAAGTTTGCCAGCAGCATCGTAAGCACGGAATATAAAATTGGACAATGCGCAACGTGTTGCGGTACACGCTACGGGACGAATACATCTTGATTCCTGTGTTCTAACGGGTCGAGAAATCAGAAGTGAATGGAAATACAGATCCCACTGGGTGGCGCATCTTTTGTCAAGGAAATGAAAAGTTTTTCCTATTGAATATCTTTTATAACGCATCGACGATGACGTAAGCACGAAGCGGCGCGCGAGCCGACCGAACTGGGTCAAACGCCCGAGAAGCGACGGTTAAACAAAATAATTTTTGCAAATAATTAACTTCGCACACACCAAAACGATTGTCCCGCGTGGATGGTATAATTTAGCGAGAGAGAGAAAGAGAGAGAGAGAGGGAGTATCCGACCGTAAACTCGGCGGGCATACGTACGCCGTATATCTCTCGCGTTAAACAAAATTTTCGTACGACAACGCTTTTCAGCGTTTTCTATGCCATTACATAATATGATAAAATAATCGCGCACGTTCGCATGCAAGAGACGAGAGATACTTTATCTGTGCAATTACTGTAATTATCGAAATTATGGAAATTGTTGGTTTTCCGCAATAATTATCGCGCTCGAAGGTATCAGATTTCGGTTGTTGAGCGCAGCCGTAAATACAAGTTAATTAAATAATTCATTCCACAATACGACAAGCGAAGCACGGCAAATATTCGCTCATTTCTTTTTTCTTTCTGTTACAGCTGCGAGGGAGTCGATTCGTTAATAGCATACGTGCACATAGACGGCAAGAAGGACAAGATAGACTCGTTCTGCGGGGAAACACCGCCGCGGCCCATCATGAGCAACAGTCCACGGCTTTCTTTGGAGTTTCAAGGGCTAACGTCATCCCGCCATTCAAGGGGCTTTAAAGCAACGTATTCTTTCATGGAAAGTAAGTGAATAAAAATACATTGCCTTTAATACAATTGTCGACGTAATATTTTGTGCACTTTTACGTATTGATTATAAATCTTTAAAGTTTTAATTTTAATCGTCCTAACTTAAATAAATTCCTAACCAAGAAAGAAATAAGGGAAAATATCGTGCGCAATAAATACTGGAAAATCTTTTTGGATTAGCTACCATATACTTCAACCGTTGTCAGAAATTGCATACTTTACATATTAATTTTGAAGAAACTAGACGGTCAACGTAATTCTGTCATAATATTTCTACAAATTTCTTTTATTGGCCTCTCGTTTTTCGCTGGAAATCCGCACGGAGGAAACAAATTTTGCTAGAACAGCAAATATTTGTCACTATAGTGACAGCGAAAGAAATTTATTTAGACGGCAAAAAATTGGTTCGGACAGTAGAAAGATCGAGAGTATCAATTGCTATTTGTCAAATATATGGACAATTAATACTCTTAACAAATCTTTTTGCTGTCTGAACAAATTTGATACTGCTATCACTATATTGACAAACATTTGCCGTTCTAATTTGTTTTCTCCGTGCGTAAGAGCAGTTTGTGTAAATAGCACTAATTTAGACTTCAATATTTCAGTTTAATATTTCGGCAAAGCTTCGCTTAATATGCCGTTAAGTATCGAAAAGATTTCTGAGGAGATAAATTAATGGATGAAATACCTTAGTATAACAAGAACTGTATTCCCTAGCACCGCCACGATTGATTCGCAAAGCGAATCTTTTGGAATTCCCCGAGTCGCGTTCGGGTTATCCGTATACGTGCATTGTCCCAGCGTAAATCGATCCGTCCAGATGGACGGCCGAGCATCATTGAGAATAAGTTATCGATGTAGAACGTGTTCGCGGCGTGCGAGATCAGGCCATGACGTACGATCTTATATTCGCGAACGGGCCACGATTCCGGCCTTTTCTCCCCGGGCACCTCTGTCCTGTCAAAATTTCAATTTCCGCCGAGCATTCTATCGCGATAGCAATGCGTCTCCCCTCGTTCCGCCGTTTATCACCCGCAGGTGAGCTCAGATTGTAACATACACGCGTTAGGCGGCTGCGCCGCTGGCGGAACAAATGGACGGCGAAGAGTGTGCGTTCGTCGCGCAAAGTCGGCGGAGTGCATCGGCGAAAGTTCGTGGCGGCGCGGCGATGGTGAAACGGTGGAAACCCGGAAGCGGACAATCTGTCTCAAATATCAAGCAGTGGGAGGGGGAGGGCGCAACTCCACCCTGGCGTCACTTAAAGGATGAATATCGCTCTCGATTATGCCGAGTATTTTATCGCTCTCCGGCTGCCGGCCATCGGGTAGACTGGAAAGTTCGCGCGCGCGCGCGCGCTATCGCATAATTGAAACGCAGCAAAATGGATCCTGACCTATTTGCAACGAAAGGTGGAAAGAGATACGGCGACGAAGTTCCGCGCGCGCTCCGTATTATGGAACGTTAATGGCGAGTTTGAGTTTAATTTTTACGAGCGATCCCCTCCCTTCCTGCCGTTGAAACTTGGCGGCTGAATTATCACGCCGGAGGGATGCGGGCACGCTCTCTCTCTCTCTCTCTCTCACGTTCTTCAGGGTTCACATAAATAGACCCGGGAGGATCGAGGAGGACGGCGAACGTTCTCGCAAATCGAAGTAGGCATTCGGCAATCGAACTGGAACGGACACCGAGAAGAGATTCGCCCGCGCGGGAAAGCAGACAAGCGGGTCTCACTCCCGAACTGTCACAAGCACAACGACGTTCCCGGGGACGAATCGATATGACGGGTCTCAGAAAGGACCCACCGATCCCGCGGGAATAACATTCTGTGCGCTGACTAGGACATTTCCTGAGGGAAGGCGAACGTCATCCGCGGCACTGATGCGCGCGTGTGTCAGCCGCGATACTGTTCGTCTCGCCTTAATTATGACGTCATTATAGGATGGAAATCCCGCGCCTTTTCACCATTGTGGCTCGACAATGACGGGCAAGTAATCACGTCATAACGACAAACACGCCGCTGCAAAGGCACGAATAGCCTGAGATTTATGGTGTCTACTCGCTGCAACCCGCCCTTCTTGCAATTAGTCCCTCTCGTCGCTGGTAAATTAGACGATCCCTCTCCGTCGAAAAAGCGGGATCGTCCCGCCCTGGCTCTCGCTTCGGTCGGCGTTCGCGATAACGGCGAAAATCTATTTCGTCGTTTCCAAGCATCGCAGCTTATTTCCTTGCGGCGCCATGGTCACGACGTTTCGCGCGCGCAGAAACTTATCGCTACGTCGATTCGTTTAGTCAGGAGACGAGCCCGTCGAGAGACATCGACCGGAAGTTTCGGTCGGACGAGCCAAATATCGGCGACGAACGACATATTCTTCGCGACACGGCTCGAGGGAACTCGTCGAGTGACGGATTTACGAATCCGTCCTCAGCAACGAAGTGGGACGCTGCTTTCGAAAACAACGTCGTGCTACGGCATTCGCATTTCCGTGTTTGTCTCACGCTTATATCTACATACATCAACGTTCGAAACTTACGGCCGTATTAGCGGTAACGCTTTAATGTAACCTGACGCTATGAAACTTTGCGAGCGGAGTTTCGACGCAATATTTCTGACGGACTCGACCAAGTTGATACGGGCGGGTACGTATTGTTGCACGCGGGAAGCTGGAGTTACTTCGCTGTCTCGTTCGGCTTCTCGCTCGGGGTCGCCGATCATCTATTAACCGTTTAACTTTTTTAAATGAACCTAAAGCCACGTAAGCGACAGCAAGCAGCCCGGTGGAATGGTCTTTTGATTGCAAAATCTCCGAGCAACGCGAAATATAAGTAGCGCAGGGGGGGAGGAGGGAGACGGAAAAAAAGGACGAGTCAAAGGAGCGACCCTTTAAATACCACCTTAGAATAGAGGGACCGTTTTGCATCCCGTAGAGTTATTCGAATAGTAAAACGCCGGAATCGTTATCGTTGATTACAATTGCAAAGTCGGCCCCGCGGAGGAGAGCCAGGAAGGAAGGAGACGAAGGGGGCCGAACGCACGGTGCCGAACTGCGAGAGACGGCGGGAATCTTTTGTAATGTAGATCGCGCAGCACGATTTTACGACAGTTATACCAACCCGAAAGTGTGATAAACAGCCCGCATGCAGCAACGTGCACCCGCATAGGTAGCCTAGGTATACGGCTCGAGACGCCTGTGGTAGCGTCCCGCCCACGTTAGACCGGACTTTGGGATAGTGCCGGTCGCCCGTGGAGTAACATAAATTGCCAGCTCGTATATACTTGAACATTCTTCAACGGCCGGGTATTATAAAAGTTTTCGCGAAACTTTATCAATTTTACGGATACGCCACGTGTACCGGAAAAAAATGAGCGTTTACTGCCTCTCCTCCCCTATTCTTCTCTCTCTCCTTATTTGCCTCCATCCGTTTCTATGTAGGCCAAGCAAGTACATATGTCCCACACCTGTGCTATTTTCTTCAGTTGAACCAGTGAAAGTGTCACTAATTGAATCATTAGAACAGTATTCTACCGATAATCAGTGAATATTCACTAATTTTTAATGGAAACTCTTCCACCTAACTTTTTTGACTAGTACTTCATTGACGAGTGAAAGAAATTCACTGGCTGTTACGCATCCCATAGCAGAAATACCATATATACACATATCACACGTGCATATATATATATATATATATTTAACCATGTGTCGTAGTTGCAGTATAGTAGCAGATTCAAAAATTCAAAGATTTTGAGTCCCATAGGGATGTGTTTTTCAAATACGATATAAATTAAATCAATCAAACATAATTAAAAATATTTCAGGCAAAATCCATCGACGGTATCTTGAGAGAGAGAGAGAGAGAGAGAGAGAGAGAGATTCAGATAATAAAAAAGAAGTCAGATTTTTTCGATGGAAACAATTGCTGCTATCAATAGACTTTTGTAACTTTACTGATTTATAATTCAATAATGCTTGCAACTATTATCATTAGTGACTAATAACTGTTCTCAACGATAATATACTGATTGTACTTTGGAGAATACAGTCGAACAGATGTCCAAATTCGTGCACGTATCCATCGGCCGTAAGTACGCATGAGATGTTTTGAGCGACTGCGGTGTGAATCCCCGATCTGGTCGAGACACGGCGCTCGGATGACGTTCCGTGTAAGGAATCGTCTTTCGGTTGGAAGTTCGACGATTGCGCGCCACCTTTTGACTTACAGTCTCTCAAGCGAACGCGAGTGAGCGCGCAATTTGACGCTGCCGATGAGAAGACCAGCTGTTTTATCGCGATTAATTTTTAATAGAAACTGCAGAAAGCCTTGAAACTATATCTGCGGACTAAATGTCGCGGAAATCCGATAGGATACGTGAGCAATTTTTTGATACATCCTGTGTATACTCTACGGGATTACGTATCCGCTTTCGTCGGAGAGGAGCGAGCCCGACGAGCAAAACGGAGAATTTTTCTCGTCTCGGCAACCTTGAAAAATTGATGCGGTAGGTCGCCTTGCCTAGGCTTTATCGAAGTAACGGGCAACTAAACGTACCATTTTATTGGATCCACCGGTACGCTGCCTGGATCCCTAGCCGGAACACCGTAGTCGTGCGTGAATCTCAATCGCGAAACCGCCGAAACAAAATAGGTTTCCCGTCTGCCACGTAACTCGCCGGTTACGGAGATTCGTTCGACCGACACAATCCCGGGAGTAACAGCAACCCGTGATGCTAAAGTTTGAAGCGCGCAGCATTGTCCGACAACAAACACGGCGAAATTGTTTGCTCCTTCGGTGTGCAACAGCGTGCGTAGTTATAATATCTCTACCACACTCGGTGCATAGTTACATACACAGAATTTAATACGCGCTCTGTCATGCCGAATTCGATGGTTTTTCGGAATTGGGCATTTAAACGTAAGTGTTTCGTTCATGGACGTTACCTGGCGTGTCAGGTGAATCATCGGGGCTTTTCCGGCGATCGCTGCATATTTTAAACGAGCTTCTAAGCTAAATATGTCCGGATAATAAAATTGATGACCTTATCACGGTCATAACTGCCGTAACAACCTCTCTCTGTCCATCGTCTTCGTCAAGCTGTAATGAATCGAAAATTGTGCTTTGATATTCAGATAACATCCTATAATTTCTGCAAAAATATACAATGCGTCCGCAAGCACACAACGGTCTCGTTACTTTAACCCCATTCTGCCCTCTTCCCTTCGCCCCGTACACCTCAACGCAATCGGGAATATTGTTCGTTGCGCATAAAACAAGTGCTCCAAAAGAAGGCGGAGAGAGAGAGAGAGAAAGAAGGGGGGAGAAGAAGAGAGGGGGGAAAAGAAAGTAAAAAATATATATATATTCTTCCACCAATATAACGCTTCGTCTCACAAGTCGATCTTCGCAATGACAAAATTACATGAATTGGGCTTCGAATTAATTTTTCACCCACACTATTCTCTTGATTTAGGCGTCTTCTTCCTGTTCCCAAATTTGAAAATCTGGCTTGGTGGGAAGAAATTCTCGTCTAATGAGGAAGTCGTCGTCGCTGCTAATGAGTATTTTACAGTCTTTGAGACAGCCTACTTATCCGACAGTATTAAAAAATTGGAAATTCGCAAGACCAAATTTATTGATCTCGATGGAGACTAGGTTGAGAAGTAAAAGCGATTTTTTCCCCCCAAAAAAATGTGCTTTTATGCCAGACCTACCAAACAATCTTCATACATCATATGTTTTAGTTGGGGGTTGTTAAACAAAATAGTGCCTAGATCGTGTGACTCAAATAGCCGATCAAACCGATTTCTTTCATAATGCTTCTTTATTTATATCCAGAATTTTAATAATAATAAAGTCATGCCCAATAAAATAATATGGATTACACACATTGTGACATATCGATAATATCCTCCTGCCTTTCCACACCGCGAAAAACAAATATTCGCGATCGTTAAATTTGAATATTCAAATTGTGCGGATAATTCATCACACGTCACACGTTTGGTACTACTAAACTAAATTATTCGGTAAACACGAAAGAACCGCCATGCAGCAATTTGCTGGTGTATATTAATTCGATAATGTTATTAACAACATCGTCAACAATCTACTATTGGATCAATTTCGCCACTTCACGGGGACATTTCAGAAAAACCGTCTATTTATGCTTTCTACACTGATACACGATGCTACTTGGGAACTTAATGATATTGATTTATTCTATATATGTCGTAATGCTCACTCATTCCTATAGGACAGTTTATATTTTCTGGCACGTTGTCGGTAATCGGCCGCATAAAATCAGCCAATTCATAATTCAAATGACGCGACGCATTCGTGCAACGCGTATCTGAAAATCCACACTTCGCGAATGAATAACTGATCAATTCAATTGCATTAAAATATCTCCCGCTAAACACACTTCCGATTAAAAATAAATTCGAATATACTTTCCCGAATATCCGGCGGAAAAACAATGAGTTCCAGCCGAAGCAACGTTCATCAACTTTTTACGTTTTCTTTTCGCGGTTCGTAAGTCAGGGCTGATACTTCATTATCGTGTTAAAAATGTCCATGTTGCAAAAACAAGCGAGATATGGACCTCGAATTCCACGAGAAACTCGTGGTCATGAGAAAATGCGCGTTGCTTGGAGTGCGCGGTATATCAAGCTTCTTGCTTATTAGCGGTGCGCTTAACAAGTGAGTAATTGTTGCGTAACTTTCTTAGGGTCCTTTCTTAGGTCGGCTGTGCGCTATCCGTAATAAAGTCGGCAAACAAGATACAAAGACGGAATACTAATTATGGACATTCAAATGCAAATTTATCCGTTAATCCGTCAGATCACGAAGACTTCATAGGGATGGGCCAAAAGAAGAAAAAAGGGAGAAGAAATAAATTCGCAATCATGGCGGAATGCCAGTCGGGCGAAGATAATTCAGTAACTGATCTCGAATTTAGAAGTGTCTCCTATTTTTGGCCCGATACTTGCGCCGCGGCACTGTTCCGTTTCGTGCGCTCGCGAATGTATATCGAATCATGTTCGATCGACGTACACGCGTTATCCGGCGATGCCCTTAACCGCCCGCTACCCGTCGCGGGCTATCAGGAAATGTCATAAAGCGGAGCGTGACCGTGTCATAAATATCCGATTCTGACGTCGAAATTCAACGATCGATCCTACTACTGAAGACAAATTGCAACGCGCGACGGAAACGCGTCACCGCATTAAGGAATTACACGCGTAGGGCGCAAACATCAGTCACTGCGATTGATTGCGCGGAAAGAATTAGAGTTGGGCGATACGGTATCGATACTGTGTCGCCCAACTCGGGTAAGAATATACATGACGAAAAATACCAGTCGTAATTAGCGAGCCGCCTCACTTCAAAGGCCTTCAACGTTCCAGCGGATTTTATATTCCGCGAAAAAAGTTCACACGTATAATTAGCGCCAGTCGTCGGAATTTTCCGCACGACGGAAAATAGTTTATCGAGGCGCTAATTCTTCCGCGGTTTCCAGAACGGTCCTGCAGATACGTGTTTGATTACGCTTGTGTATAATAGCCCGGTGTCGTAATAGTACGCGATAATTTTCGCCGTAATCAGTAGCCACATCGGTAATAAGCAGCTGATTTAGCAATACTCTCGATTATTCCGCATTGCATTAGAGCGGAACACGCAGTATATAATTCACAAATATTTGCGCTATACCCAATCATCAGCGACAGTAAATTCTATTAAAAGCGCAGGCACCACAACGGTGCGGATGTTGCTATCTGTTTGCGTTGCTGTTAATTATACAACGGGTTTACACCCGTAGGATATTTCATTCTTCTTAACGAGCCGGCGAAATTGATTCGCATACGAGGCTCGCCGATCTTGCCGCATCCTGTTACTTTCGCGCGATTAAGTCGCGCGGTCGTGTGACGTATGTCGATTATGAATCATCGCTAAATTAGCGATTACATGACATTGTGTCTGTGAAAAAAGATAAAATTTGCTATATTATCCGTCGCGATTGCTAAAAGGCGTTTAATGTAGTTTTATCGGACTTTAATAAATGCGTCCATCATAATTCCGGTGAAAAATTCTATTAAGCTCATTTAATCGAGACCCGCTAATGCACCGTGCTACCGGCCGCGTAGCAAATGGGAACGATGCATCCTCGATATATCTTCCAATCCTGCCGCGAATATTTTTCCTCGCCACGAATATCTTTTTTATAACATATTTTTCAACCGACTTGTGACTGAAGAAATCAAGTATCCCTGTTTCTTTCTGCACCTTCCCCTCGAATGAAAATGTCTGTTTAGATGGAAATGTACAGCTCTTATCCAGTTTAACAAAAAGCAGCCTGACCGTTTAATTTAAACGCGGAATCCGCGATTTGCCATATCCACGGCGTCAATTCCAGATTCGACGCTGAATTCGCCGGACGAACTTTCGTTTCGCATAGAGCGCTGAATGCGCTCAACGCTCATATCACACTCGCCTGATTAAGATCTTTGCAAACGCGAACGTTGCAATTGCATCGCGTTACGTAAATCAAGATATTACTTAGCGACAAGAGAGCGAGACATAGAGACGAGAGACGAGGGTCGAGGGAGAGACGAGGGAGACAAGCGAGCATTATACGAATAGCACGGAGGAGGGAAGAGCATCGGTCGTTGTTTTCTAAGGTACGTAAGCGCGCCACGAGAGCAACCGGAAGTATCCTGAACAATATACGCGAGCGCATGTATCCCAGCGTTGGATTTTAGCTCGCTACAGTAACATTATGTCGGATGTTAAACGCTCGCGATATATCTGGATGCTGCATCATCGCGAAGGTGTGGCTCTTTACAAGCTCGTAACGATTAAAATCACGAGACGAATGTATCGTAGCATTAATTGCAACCGGACAATTTCCTCGAAGATATTAAGTATATTTACATGTGTATTTAACAGTTCCCGTAAAAACAGGAATGTTACTCTTTCACCAAATGCGGATAGCGCATTTCTTTTTTTTACAATTTGTTGCCGACCATCACAGATATTCGACATGTGCAAAATAACGATGAAAATAACGGCTATATTCGTTACCATTATCGATAGGTTACATTTGATATCGTTACGCAAAACCTGCAATCGTGTTACTGTCATCGTTACTAACGAAAAAAATAACATCGTCGCCAAGACGTTACAGAAAAACAATGACCTTTAACGAACTTTCTAATTCCACTAATAAATGACACGTTCCAATCGCAGCGATACCCGAGGTCGTGCAATATTTTCAATGCAAAGATAATTATAATCGTAGAGCAGTTTCGACAGAAGCGGAATGACATTTTCGATGAACTATCAATATCGACACTTTGCGCAGCGTCGATGTAAATATAAGCTTAACCTTTCCACGAATTGATACTGTAATTGTAAATAAAAAAAAAAAAAAGAAGAAACCGTCGCTTTTTCTGTGCAAATTTTGCGTTACTATTTTTTTTCTTGCTACACATATATTTCACAACGACCCATAAATGGAAAAGGATTTGTAGGAATTTTTTTTTTCCAGGCGAAGCGTTTGAAACGCGAAACGTTTGCTCCGATTGCAGCCGGGGAAAAACGCGAGATGAAAAGGCTATAGATTATTACATTTGTCCCGTGCGGTATTGGGAAATTACAGGTTGCAACGAGCCGAGCGATGTTTGAGCACACCTCTTTTCCTGCAAGGGGATGGGGCGTTTTCCTCGCGGAATTCACTTATGCGCACGTAAGGGACGCGCCGAAATAAATAAATTGATTTCTTCCACAATCGCGCCCAAATTCTGCCAACCTACATTCGAATTGCGACACGATTACTATGTATTATTCGCATTTCTGACGTAGCACTGTGAATTTTAGAATATTACCTCTTATGAATATGAAGCAGACAAGTCGACTCGCGGTCGACTTTCGTGCGGGCTGCCGGTGAACTCGATGAAAGGGACAATATGATCGTGAGGTGAGGGTTCCACCGGGGAAAAATGGTCGCCAGGTTGACCTCACCGGCGCTCTCGCGGCTTTTCAAACGTTTTCACACTTTTCTCCCCGGAGGCCGAAGCCGCCGTCCCTTCTCCTTTCCGGCTGGACCGTCGCGACGGATCGCGCACACGGCGGTGACCATAACAAATGCGGCTAACTAAGCGCAAAAGTCTCGCGAAAGCTTATTACTCGATGTTTACAGCCCGGAGGAAACTTGGTCTCGCAGCGTGCGGTGCACCGCACTTTAGGAACTCTCGAGAGGAGTTCCGCCGTAACTGCGACCGCTGCGCGCGCGTCCGAGTCATTTCAAACGGAGACCCGTGACAACGGCGACCGATCCTTGTAATTAACATACTCTCCTCGGATTTCCTTTCCCCCACCCACCTGTAAACGCTTGTACGACGCGGGGAGGAAGAGGGGAGGGTGAGCACCGCCGACGGCGATGTCGTTCGTCGAGCGCGGGACGGGTAGTTTTCAAAAAGAGAAAACGACGGATGGAAATCACTTTCCGGGAAGTTTGCCGGGGAAGGAAACGCCGATCTTTCTAAACCATCCGCCATTCCGGCCGCCGTCGCTCTGGGGCATCCGTCGCCCGATCGAAGTTAATTGAGTCGTCCGTAATGAGGTTTCGGCCGCTTCTGTCGAGAAATTTTAATCGGCCGAGAGGGCGGCGAGCGAGGAGTGGCTGAGAGGGCGAAAGTCGCGCCAACAACGGACGCTTGGAATGTTTGCGAGGAGTTATTCAATTATTTTACGTCCCGCCGGTCCGAGGTGCTTCTCAATTTGCTTATCGCCGGGAAGGTAGGAGAGGGAAGTCCTCTCAACAGATCGAACTATATTGGACACTGCAACACTGACTGACGATCGAAACAACGCGAGACGCCGTAAATCCTTGTGAAAGAAAAGCGGATTGTTCGGTGTGACACCATAATGATTCGCGTCTGATTAGAGATGTCAATGGAGAAGCGTTATTAGATTTTATGTATCAAAATATCGCTGCCTTACTTGCATGGACACTGAGGAGCAAACGGGTTTCCACGGAGAGAGCTTCGAGAAAGTGATGAATAAGAAAGAACGGTCAAGAAATTAACCTCTATAACACTAAAATTATATTCTGAATTTAAACAGTCAATTTTAGTTAATTTGGTGCTGATGATCACAAATATAACAATTAAAGTCAAAACTTAACTCTTATTTTTCCGTTATATGGTAAACAACGATCAAAATAAATTTGATATTTATAGCTTTCATGTGATGTGGAGAAGAGGGAATATCTTTAAAATCATGTCTTTTAAAACTGATTTTTGACTTTAAGAGATGATGCGTATGGTAGTCCTGTAAAAATTTATACATGAGACATATGCTTCAGTTTCTTGTAGGAAAATAGATACTATTTTTATTCCTTCGCTGAAAAACATTTTTTTATTTCGACACCGTTAAAAAGCGCCCAATAATGTAACGTTAAAAGAAAGACTTTAATTTTACTGATTGTTTTTATGAGACACAAAGTAAGAAATTAATAGAAATTATGGCAAAAACATGTTCTGTCGTTTTACTTTCATATATTAGGGTGGATCAAATATAAACGAGCCTTTTACAACATACACTTTTAGTCGCGGCTGTTAAATAAAATGGCATCTGTATTATATGATTCAGGTAGCCAATCAAACTAGTATTTTTTAATAATGCTTCTTCAGTCCTTTACGTCCGCCATCATACTGAATCATCTAGTATTTTGCTACTTTTCGCTCGAATAAGGCAGCTGGTTCCGATGTCTATCAATTCTTGTTCGGCAAAATGCGATATCGATTGAATACGTAAGCTCGGCGATATTTTATGTGATTTGCCGACGCTCGGGAAGCAGGTTATATCAGTCGCGTCAGCGTTGCACGCGGGCTGATTCTTTGTTTCGCGGACGGTGGTCTAAATACAATCGAAAAACTGATTCTCATGAGACGGGAAACGAGCTAAAAACAGATCTCTCTCTAATTGACGCGTGCTCTCGTACAGTCAACATTGCATCGCACGGTGAAAATATCATCGGCTTCAAACATGGGAGGTGATCGTGGCGCGGAAACGCGCACAATGGCGAACAGCCTGCAACATTTTCAGACGTCACGGTTGTCATCGAACCGCCTTGCAAGCAATCTGGCATGGGAACAAGCATCGTACGCCGCAGGCTTTACACTATCCATGGGCTTTATATACACGCCAACAGAGATCGAAGCTACCGCTTTAATATTTGATTTCGCGTTCGCCTACGTTGAAGCTGTCGATTAATAATACATTAGTAATTACTCCGACATTATTCATATTTCTCGAGCGTATTACAATGTCACGATTGGTACCGCCGGTGATTTGCGTTACGTTATGCAGTCAGCCATTAGTACGTGTCAATATTTATTAAGCCGCTCAGGGAATTATAAACGTCCTACAGTAATGAGGGAGTGATAAGTTTCGTTCGCGGAAAAACATGAACAACGACAGAAGGTGGCCCGTCTTCCGTGCGCTAATAAACGTATCGTAAATGAAATTAATCACATAATAACTAAGAAAATAATTTTCCCTTTTTTCTACCTTTCTCCCTCATCCTCTTCTCTTTCTTTCCCTCTTCGTCTACGCAAACATTTTTACAGTTTGCCAATTTGCACAACCCCTTTAACCTGCTAATTTTTACAATTTCTCTCACATGTAGTTTCTGTTTTCTCCGTTTAGGTGACTACTTCTCTAGGTTTTAATCTTGAAAATTTCTTTTTTGCTCACGTCACACCGTAAAGTCATGTTGACTCTATAGATTCTAATACGTATGGTCCTGATAATGCTAGTCGTGATCTAATAGTCTTCCTGTCATCTTCCCTGTTATTTTCAATATTTTCGACCAGTTTCTCTAGTCCTTATCTTTTCCTACAGCTTGGAAATATTCTGATGTCATGCCACTTCTTAAATTCAAATACATTCTGTCTACTGATGTGTTGCTTTTTCCAGCCTTTAAATTACCGAGTGTCCACGCGCACGCAGCGCTCTCTTTTTACTATTTCAAGGTGTCGGACTTCGACACTGAAATGCTCCTTCCAACACACTGTTATAAACCTCTAGGATTCACTACCAGTAGAAATCAGAAGCACTGAGTCTTTAAATATTTTTAGAAACAGATTCTTCTCTTGGCTGCGTACTCGATCGACTACAAATTGATGTCAGACCCAAATCGAGTGTAATCTATCATCCTATATGATATTCATCGATTTTCTCTTTTCTTTCCTTTTTTTATGTATATTATTACCTTCTCTGATCTATTATAATATTATAATATCTTTGCGTTAAGTCCTCTTAGAGGGCTCGCCTTAGAAATGCCAATAAACGCCTTATCTCTCTCTCTCTCTTTCTCTCTCTCTCTCTCCATCTCTCTCATTTTCTACTTGATAAGAAATAATGATTTTACATCAGAATAATCGAATCGAATTTGTCGAAACAATAAGTAATAATATCACAACTCGAATGAGAAAAAAATGCTTTCTGGCGTTTACCTTCCGCACACTTACGAATCGTTTTACCGTTTCAGACTTCGGTATAACGACAGGACGGCAGGAAGAGAAATATCCGTGTGCCTTTGTTTTCAACAGCAACGAGACCCGCAACGGTACGTTCGCGTCGCCGAACTACCCCGGGCTGTATCCTCGTAACACGGAGTGCCACTACTTCTTCAATGGTCAGCTTAACGAGCGGGTTCACCTTCATTTCCACTTCTTCGACGTCGAGGGAGTGTTACCGTAAGTTGAATAAACGAGCAAATCCTTATGTGCTGCCTTCGTAAGGTTTAACGCGATAGTCCGGCAGGGCCGAATTTAAATAACGACTTTGAAATTACAAAAAATTTCTGCGAGATTCGCGGAGGTGTTACCCGCACTATCCTCAAATATGACTGCAAACGGTTCGTGTGAAAAATATGATAATGAGAAATGAAACGGAAATTAATTAGCATGAACGTGACGTAATGCGATATTCATATAACGGGAGAAAGAGATTAAATAGAACAGCGATAACTGTACGAACAAAAATATCATGAATAATACTTAACGACGGACACGTCCGCATAGATTTTAAGTACCGTGAAATAAACTGAATTGGATCAATCGCGTAAACAGCTATTCCCGTTGAATCGGAAAGTCCACTCGTTGCTTTTGTATTTCCCGATGTCAGCATTGACCATACTAGAAACCTGTCCTCATCTGTTGTCGAAACTGAATAGATACGACAGTCAGGATTGCTTTCGAGCGAATTTGAAATCTTTCCGCGAAGGTGAATAGATTGCCCGGCTCAATTCTGGACTCTCGCGGGAGTTGGACGGCTCGTTATATCAAATTGCGTTCTCGGCTACTTATTGGAACACGAAGGAAGCCCCGATGAAGGTTTTGCGGCTGGTGTTCGAGAAACAGAGGCAATTACATGTCATCTGTACTATAGATTGTTATTAACGAGCGCCTATTGCCTATTACTCGATATAACGGGAAATACGACACGCTGCAGCTTTAGGAAAAACGTAACTAAGTCGCGTATGCTGGAAATAGACGCAGCGGAGAGAGAGAGAGAGAGAGAATCGGATACGCGTGCAAAATGAGGGGGAACATAGGGGGAGATAGTTGAAGAACGGCCGCGGGTGAGAGAGGAAACGGGCAGGGACAGTGTGTCGGGGTCATACGATAGCTGCTCCTAATTGGGTCGTATTAAATCGCAGGACCATCAATATTCCGGCGGCAACGTAACGCTACGTTCATTACCGGAAGCCGCTAATTAATCATGTTTCGCCAATTTCTGTCGAATTTTATAACAACGTGGCGCGCTCGTTTGTCGCACACGGTGCCGCAACGCGGCGCATCGCGACGAAGAAATGCAACGCGCGCGCAACAGGGAGAATCCCGCTGGTTCGTCCCGCGACGGTGTGCTCGCTTTTATAAATTAATAATTTGACATCGTCAGGGGCCGGCATCGTTGTACGCGTGCGGTCCGCGCGTGGCTATTTATCGTGGCCGCAGCCGGCCTTGGGAAGATTTTCCCTCGGCGCTACTTCGGAAAACGGTAATCGTAAATATCCTTGGCGCGCGCGCGACGGAATGAGAGTTCGATTGGACGAAGTACGCCCTCGGTGCTACTCGCAGATGCATTTCACTGCCGTCGACACGCCGCACGGAAAAAGATGCATACTCGGCCGTAAATCTGACCACCGGTAAACAGTTCTCGCGTAGGTAGACGTGCGCGCGCGCGCGAGAAAGCGCCGGAGAGATGATGATCTGTCACCTGAATTGCCACTTATGTCATTGAGCCAACTAGCGCGCGTGGCCTTGCGTCGCGCTCCATCCACGATATATATTTTCCTCTCCGGATAATAGCCCTCATCGCTCACGCATCAATATTTCTTTTCGAGAGGATACATTGTTTGTCTCCTCGGGTACGACGACGGGCGGCCGCGGCCGCGAAATAAATCTTATTTATCGCCTCTATTCATCTCACTGGGCAACAACACTTCGTTCTCTCGTTCTTAATTATGCTCGACGAAATGATAATAGGCTGTCGTTACGTTGCCCCGCATATATATTTTGTGGTTCCGGCTAGTTGGCGCTATTACATGACTGGCAATTTACTACGGGTCATTGCGCATTGCTCGTTCGGAATTTATGCGGAATAACAGAAATTTTGTAAAAATTAACAAGTTAAAAAAATTGTGAAAATTAACAAGCTGTAAAAATTTTTGCGCAGAATCATTTTGAGTGAATTTTAAATGTAAAAGTTTACAAATTGACTGTAAATACTTTTTTCTTAAAATTCTTTTAAGCGAGGGCAGAATATTTTTATTATAACGTTGCGAATGATAGGAAAACCGAGATTAGATTATTTATGGGATTATTTATTTATGGCGGAGAGAAAATTATGAATACAATTTATGACTGAAAGGTAGCCGAGAAAGACCATTAAGAAAAGTCATCGCGATTTTATCGATATTTCTCCAAGAAATAGATATTGCAGCTTTTTACTACTCCATTTTTCATCGAGGAATATATATATGTATCAATACACTATATATATCGTAAGGAGCTACTTTACGGAAGAATGTAGAATCGCGAGGAATAGCTTGTTGAATGCAGAATCGCCTGTTTAACTGCGCAATCTTTGTAAATTTAAATATATACAGAGCCAGTATAGTTTGCCGAAATTTTGATTTTATGCGAATATGTAAGAACCAAATCTCACTGACGCAAACTTCTCGAGAGATAATGGATGACGGAAACATTTAACTTTCTTAATGAAATGCACGACCAGCAAAGTTTTTTAAGCCGTCAAAGCTTGCAGGAAAAGTTAAGTGAGTCGTTTAACTACCCAAACTTTAACTAATCCCGAATCGATATATTTATTTTACTTGATGTATTTTGGTAAAGTCAGTTCCTATATTTTATTCCGATATTTTATTTAATCTGAAGGTGCAATTCGCGTAATATATTTGTTACCAGGAAAGATTGGAAAACAATTGGAAAGCTTTCTGTAATATACAATATAAATATACACGTTTTATCGGAAAATATCAGTTTTTATTATTATTCTTATAATTATAGGATTGGGAGCATAAAAATATGGAAAATAAATATGAAGCGCGCAAAATGTGTGTAAAACTGATAAAAATCGTATGTCCAATTAAAGTTCACGTATCCATATGCCCGCTTACAATAAAGTATTATTTATCTGATATAGGTATTGAGATTACAAAGCAAATACGTTTTCCTCTTTTTAATTGAGTATATAACTTTCCTTTACTTGCCCCATTATATATATCTTCATATTGCTAGGGTATATCTGAGCGCTTAATATTGTTGACGGCCATATTTAGAATCGACGAATTACACGCGTTTCTTGCGTAATTGTGCGGAGTATCATTTATAATATTACATGCTAATATCGAGTGTCTGCGATCGACTAATCAAACGAATCGTCAATGAAATAAAAGCACCGATGAAACAAAGGTTCAGTCGTTAACGAATGTGGAATTTTCTAGGTGTGAAGCTGTATCAGCCAGCGATTATGTTGAATTTTCCAACTACATGGCGAGAGACCGAAAGTACTCGAGGCATTGCGGTCAACTGAAAGAATTTGACGTTTACAGCGATAGAAAGTTCTTTCGCGTAACGTTCAAGAGTAACGATCGCCTCGACGCTACGGGCTTTAATGCCAGCTACGTGTTCTTGGACGAAGAAGAAAATTATACGATGAAGATACCTGTGAGCAGCGGATCGGCATGGCATGGTGAGGCTTTTCTCTTCTCATGAAATTAGTTAATTAATTATATCACGGTGTTGCTACCGTTACCTACAAGTAGCTTCTGGCCTTTTTTGAAATTAGTTGCAACGCTATTGTAAGTTACAGGACTGACAGGATAAAAACGGAAATGCGCTTTACGCGACTAGAAAATCCTATCCTGTAATGAAGTCTCTTACTATTTACCGTGCTAGATATGCCGGGCAAATGGATGAAATTTGCTGTTTATTATTTATTTTAATTTATTTAAATCCGTTCAAATGACGCATCTCTTGACCATCCGACGGTTACAGAAGATACGAAATATAAGCATTATCGTTGAAAAATGGCAATACGCGACACCAAATTCAATAAAATATTTTGATATACCGAATTGCATAAGCCGTATAGCTCGTATAGCCGAATTTTAAAAAGTTCACCTTCATGCGTTTCGCTCGCTTTCCGTTAAATCTGTAATACAATCATTTACAATGGATATTGAAAATGGAAAAATGTGAGCTGTGATATATAAAGTTACATAACTATAACAGGGTACATCGTGGTTTCTAGCGAACGAAATGTTCATTATATTCCATTGGTATTTGCGAAGAGTGAATTATATTTTTATCTACTTCTCTACTCATTCCTACGTGAATATTCGTTTTAATGATTGATATCATATAAATCTAGTGAATCCAGAAAAATATTATATATATATATATATATATATATATATATATATATATATATTAGGTATATGCAAACGTCTCCATTTTTAATTTATTTGTTTATTATATAATACTACAAATGACTACAAATCAATCTTCAAAATATTTTTCCTCATTTTCTACAACCTTCTGCCATCTTTTGGGTAACTAATATTTTTATAAATGAATAACTATAATAAATATACAATACATATAATATTAATAATTTATAACTGAAAATGTTGATATGCAAACGCGCGTAGGTCATCTTCACGCCGTTCAATCAATTACAATTGCCGTCAATATCTAATATCACTCGGTAAAAAGTTGGAACACTTACTCGTATTCACTCTGTATACATACAGGATATCCCAGATCAACGGAGACAAACTTCGTGAGGTCGTAGAACGGATTGAAGTGAACAAAAGAGATATATAAGATATATATATCGAATAAAGATGTCATATTTTTACGAAACATAGAAAAGCAAAAACAATACATCATTGAAAAAGAACAGACTATAACATACTATATATATGGCTTAAAAATACAATGTATCGAGTTTAACTGGATCCTGGAGTTAACATGATCTTTGAAGTGTAACAATTTCTAAAATTAATGTGGTCTCTGAAATTTAACTGAACAGAGTCTCGTTTCTTTTAACAGCTTCAACTTACACACTTCGTAGACAGGTATGGTCACGTTATGATTATTATGTCTCAGCTATTTAAACGTCTTCCTAACAATTTCCATGACAGTTATTTCTCTCCGCTCTTGAATTGCCTTCCCACGTGCGCGCGCACAGCCAAGAAAAAGAGAAAAAAAGGAGGAGATACACGAACGGACATTCTGGAAAATAATTGAGTCTTTTGAACATAAAGAAAAGCCCGACAGGAGGCGGGCAAAAACTCTGTAGAAAGATCTATTCTGAATTGCACGGAGATCCGTTCATTCGCATTCTCGTTCTTCCGCACCCAGGAAGGCGAAAAGTCACGCGCGCAGCAGCGTAAATGGATAGGAGCGGCCTGGAAAAGGTAGCAGGCAGAATGAATTAAGGCGGTGTACTTTAGCCCGTTCTGTCAAATCGAATTGCGCGGAGAGAAACCCGTTATTCACTCGTTCGCGCCGGCAAACGGGGTCGAATGCCTCGGATTCGTGAAACTTTTGTTACAACTTGGAGCATTGTTGCACGCCCAATGGCCGAGTAGCCGGTGCCGCTGCGCTTAATAGCTCGAAATACATCTTCGAGCGTTCGGTCGCTTTAAACGCCGTTTTAGAGTGGTAACAATTGTGGGGCGGGGAAAAAAGTGCGTGAACTCGACAAAATTGCGTGATTTAAATAATAATAATCGTTGCGCGAATTGCGCGGCTATATATACACTCGTTTGCAGAAGAACATTTCTCATTATCAGTCTTGAGTAATTAACTAGTTAATCGGCTGAAGGCCGTTAAGTTAAAAAATTAATAACTGTTCACTTAAATCTAACTTAACTTTTAATTCAGTTAAATTTTTGATGACTTTTAATTTAGTGAAAAATAAAAATTAACTCATCTTATTCTGCTCATTATATTTAAAAACTTTTGCGACTGACGTATTTCATTTGACGTTCAATTTTATTAGAATTACTCAGAAACAAATTCCCCCGTTTAACGTCAGCTGCCCAAAGCGTGTCGAAGAAAACGTGTTTAAACCGTTCGTGCAAACACGTGAATATACACTTGGTTCCAATGGAGTTTCAACATTTTTTTTTTTTCGATCCAGTTTGAAAACCAAACGATGTCCATTTTGAGAAAGTCTATTTTTGGGAAATTATTCAAAAATAACTCCATGGGATATCGTTCCGAACTGTGCATCGAAGTGGAAGAAGAAAATTATTAAAACTGTTTTGAAACCAAGCGTATTTTCGCGTTGTTTCTTATTATCCTGCCGTTCCCGCCGAAACAAAATTTCGCTAATAATACATTGATGGTGTGATTTCGTTGGCCGACCGTATAGCTCGCGATTATTCTGAGCACCATTGCCACCATCGCTGCCACGTAATTATGTAGAACTATATTTCAAGCGTTATACACAGAGCGCCGAGAAATTGACTCGACAAAACCAAACAATATGAATTACTTTCGGCACAGCGGCTCCGGGCGTGCGCGGTCAACTAGAATTTTCCCACTATTATCGCGAGACAAGTAGCACTCGGTCAAATGTGATGCGTATTTATAGGCAATCAACGATAATATCCGCGCGAGCACGCGCTTGTTGTTCTCTCCGTTTTGCATACGACCGCCAAGGCGCGAGATTGTGTACGATGTTCTCAATATTTTAGATTGTATCTTCGAACTGCAATATTTGTCTAGAGGAACTAACTTGAGATTGCATAATGAACAAAGCGATGTAAGCGGGATCCGATATCAGTTTGAAAGGCGGTTATTATTATTAGTCATGTTTGATAAATAAACATGATATAAATAATGAACGTTGAAAATGGAAGGATGAGAGATTTCATTTTAGTGAATTATGTGTAATTTTAGTGTACATGACTAAATAAAACCCTTTATTCATGTTCTAGGTTATAACGAGAATCTAAAAATGATTCGAAAAGTAAATTGTATATTCCAGCTTATATATAAACTAATTAGTAGGCCAATAATTTGCATCCTTGAATTTTGATTTTTTCTATTTATGTTTATGTATAAAGACAGAAAGTGACAATAAAAAAGTTATTTAGTTTCAGTTCAAAAAATATAGATTATTTTTTAATTTTTTGTAAATTAATAATATAAAGTATGAAAACGAAACAACAAAATATATTTTTGCTATAATTTTTTATTTTTGTTTCGTACTGTGAGAAAAATTAAAATTTCCTTTAAATACGTACGTCATCAAGCGTATTTTGGTGGTCGAAATAAAGAATATTATAACGAATGAAAAGAGAGAGAATTGGTCTTTATTATTTATTATAATTATTATTTATGTGTCATACTGTCAGAAAAACTAAGCTTCCTTTTAATTAGTACATTATTAGATGGTTTTTAACATTCTAAACACAGATATAGTTAAAATGAATAATTGGAACTTGAGATATCTATCTTTCTATAAAAAATTAAAGCGCATGACTCATTCACAAACCTTCGCAGAACTATTATATATATCACTTTTAAAGTAGAAAAGTAACTTCTAAAAGGATGTTTTTGAAGATATTACTTTTAGTTGTTATCTATTATATTACGGAAATTACAGCTAAGCTTTAATTTTAATTATTTTATTTGTGATTAGCATTATAAAATTAGCATTATAAAAAACTACAAGTAACACTTTAGATCAAGGATAAACTTTTTATCAGCTGATCAGTGTTATAGAAGTTAATTTCTTGACAACTAACCATTTGTTTCTTACACATCGCTTGCTCCAAATAATATCTGTAGCTGCTAAAAGTCCGCTTGCTCCAAGTATCCATGCAAATAAGATAGCGAATTTCAATATATCGAACTCAATAACGCTCTTTTCTACTTATATCTAAGACTCCAACGTCCGACGTTTCTTATTTGCGATTGTCGGCAGATCTTTCGATCTCGCTCGACTCCGAAGGAGAGATCGCGCAATTCATATTGATTGTAGGAATCGCCGCAGAGATGTTACGGCTTTCATAATATCACGTCTTCGTGCGTTGCGTTCCTTTCTTCCGTGCCATTCGCTTTTTCCTTCACACATAATAGCCTTGCGAGAAGAACGTATGGGCGAAAACGCAGACGATATGTATATTACTATTTATACCGTCATTAACACATGTTATCGCGCGTACTTTGCGTACTCTAGCTGGGCTAGTCGATCGATAACGCGCGACACGCTTCGAGGTCGACTGCGACAAAAAAAAAAGTTGATCCGAAAGCGTCGCTATTATCAGGTTTGCGTCAAAGTAACCGTGAAATTGTATTTTTTTCCCCATTAAAGGTGTCACATCGCCGCCCTTGCTGTTATTGCTGCCGCTGCTGTTTATGAATCGTCTTCTCGCTGGCCGGATGACACATTAATAAGCGATCATCCGGATGGATCCTGGCTCAATTTACAACGAACTGCAACTTCGAGATCGAGAGCCATCCAAAGAATTTACCAATCGCTCAGCTCACCGAGGAGAGTGATGACTTCGTCAATGAATTTATCGAGGGAGAGAAAGGAGGGTGTTAGTCCGAAGTCTATTATATCCCCCCCCCCTCATGAGATAAATAATGTTTTAAATTTATCCTCGCATCCTTTTTCATTCTATCTCATCCGTTCGCGCGATCGTGTCACGTCGACGACGCTGTGCGGAAGCAAACATTAGCATTAAAATATTTTCACGTTGTCTAAGCAGTGTGCTGAAGAAACGACAACTGTACGGATGGTGTCATTAGTTGAGAGAGAGCGCATGAGAGAGAGAGAGAGAGAGAGCCATATTATCGTGAATACAGAAGCGAGATTAATTGATCGCGCAGCTAAATTGGCGCTAATGTGGCGTCACATAGGTAAGTCACAGTTGAAAGCTCATTCTTCTGAGAAGCGTTCTTACTTTCAAGCAGCAGCAACGCAAAAATATTGTTGGCGCTGTCTTAACTCATAAGGAAACACAATAAACTCAAACTCTTTGATTGAATAAACTTTTGTAAGTAGGAGAATTCAAAATACATACTTGAATAACGGCGTTTTTTATGTAGGAGAAATCGAATCTGGAAACCACACTGATCAGAAATCACAAAGCTTACATCTCATGTAATAAATGAAGGAGAATATTCTTTTTATAATATAACTTGCTTATATTATATTATGTTAATCGAATGTATGAGACGGCTTACAGCCAAAGTATCGCTTATGGTATTTACACTTTTTTTTAATTGGATGCGTGAGTAAATTTTTTCTCATCTCTATTGTTAACGTTTTGTTGATTTTAGGAGATTTTACTAGTCACAATTTCTCTTTAGTCGTAAAAAATATGCTTTTCGCTCATTTTTCCAGTATTTAGTTCATCGTTATTGTAATATTGTTTATAAATATAATCTCTTTTATTATAAATGAACGTTTGGTGTGAATTGACTCAAATCCGTGGAGCTGGTCACGCATTAGGACACCTCTACATAACTATGACGTTCCTTATACATGCGTGTGGAAGCACACGCACTAATCGCTGATCGAATGTTAAATTTGATTGGTTTAACGACGCATTTAAGTTTTATAGAAAGAAATGATTTATGTTTTTATGATGTAATATATATATATATATATACCAGCTTTATATATTACATTGTAATATCTCACTAATTTTAATCAAACATTAAAATCACGTTTAAATAAACTATTTGTCTTGTTTTCTCTACGTAAAAAAACATATGACAATTGATCTGGGGTATGGGATGAGATGTTATATTTGCGCGACTTTGTTTACAATTAAATAACTTCTTTGTGCATAAATATATATATAAAGTTAATATTGTTTTCTTGACCCGGTAACAATCAAGTCTCTCCTATAACTCTTGAAAAATAGAGAAAGATGTTTGAATTAGAGATTTGATGGTAAATTAAAAGTTACAAAGCGACATAAACAGATATTAAACACTTTTTTTTTAAAGAAAATGTTTGGAAAATTCTTGAAAAAGAATTTTTGTTTATGTCACTGTTCACCTTTAACTTGCTATTAAACTTTCATTTTAAATTGCAAAAGTGCTCTTGCAAAAGTTCACTTGCAAAAGTTAATCCAAACCGAGGAGTTCAGGTTTGTAGTGTTTCTTTGTTAGAAGAATTCATTTTGAGAGAAAAAGATAGAAAGAGAGAGAGAGAGAGAGAGAGAGAGAGAGAGCGCGCGAGTGTCCTCTTTGTTCGATGTCAATTGTAAGTTAAGACTTAAACGAGTGCGAAGTACTCTTTAATTATCGACATTTCTTTTGATTTTGATCTGAAAATTTGTGTGTCAACTTACTCTTGGAAGGAAGATACTATATGTAACTATTTAAATTTAGTTTCATTCGTTAGATATGCAATATATTTTGCTCGCGTTTCGCGCGAAATGAATTATCTCACGAATCTTATCGTTACTGTCCGAGTATCATCCGAAAGTTATACTGTAGTGGAAATTTGATCCTTCACGGATACGCTACGAATGGACTTATTACATCCTCTTTACGACTGTGATGTTCCTGTTCTTTCTTAGTTAATTAGAGACAGGGGCAAGTCTGATCACGTGCGAAAGCAGACACTCGTATTCGATATAATTAGGTCTCGAAGGTATTATTAAATCGCCGACTGCCTCACGGGAATTTAGAAGCGTATAGTTAAGACTTCACCGTCAGAGTCCTGGTTTAACGGGCAAACGTTAAACATATGGGAAAATTGCGGCATAATAATTCGAAATATGAATTTCGAATTCAGTGAGAATACGTAATCGGCTCATTAAATGAGATATATAATGAGAACGGTTAACGCGCAGTTCTTAAAAATGTGCGTTCGGTTGAGCGATTTCGACGATGAATGTTTCGATAATGAGCAATACGTGATCGGCTGAATTTACGGACTACTGATTAATAGAGAAATGTTTTGGGAACATTTTTTGAATTAGTGGACGCATCGATATTGCATTATTCAATATCATGTGAATATTGATATCTACTAAATCCTTTCGACACCTGCATTTAATGACTATGCGGAATATCGATTGCATTTGGCATAAACAATTTTCTCATTTCTCGTCGAATCCTCATTACAACGTGTGTGCGTGCGTGCGTGCGTGCGTGTGTGTGTGTGTGCGTGCATGCGTGCATGCGTGCGTGCGTGCGTGCGTGCGCGTGTGTGTGTGTAAGCCAAAGTGGAGCATAATAAATTTATACAAATGTCGACTCCATGTTGTCGAACCACCGATTAATTACAATATTTGTATCAACAATGGGAATTGAAGTTTTTGCTCTAGAATTTATTATCGTACAATATAAAGTTTCCCTTTTATGTTCATAAGATACTCGATATTATCTTTCTTTCCTTGTTAAAGCAGATTTCTCAACGGACTCTTTGACACATTAATTTCTTCGTGCAATTTTTCGTTAATTTCATCAAACGATAAATTAACGAGCTTCTTTAATTCGTCGACAATTACACATTTTTTATTATATTGATAATTAAACGGTGAATTAAATTTTTGTTAAGGTAAATTCCACTTAAAATTAATCGAAAAATTTAGTTATTGAGTTATCTCTATATTAAGTCTTGATATTAAATAACTCGGTATCCATTGTCTATGTATGATGGGATCACTCTTAACTATTCATAAAGCAGATTCAGTGATCTAGCGAAAGCAATCAATGTAACGTCGAGACACTCTGTTTATATATTGTAAAATCGATTAGATAATTAATGCATAAACTGAAACTTGATACAACATTAGCGAAACAGGTACGAGTTTGCTTTGACAATTAAACTTGCAGATCCTCATGCACTGTGCATGTATATCGAACCGAGCTCAGAAACGTCCCATTTCAAAATTGACATCGTTCAGCTACTGACATATGAGCAGAGATACGGCGGAAATCTTGCTCGTTAGAGTACAAATCGTCGTACGAATATTTACTCGACGGTGAGAAGGCATAATTTGAAAAACGAGAAAGCAAGTCCGATTCATGCAAAAATTTGGCTGAACATACTCGCAATGGGGTTCACGTTGATTCCAAGTTCTCTGTCAAGAAACTTACGTCCACTCGTTCAAAAAATGATCTCAAAGGAGAAGTATAACGAATTACAGGCAACCGACGTATTTTCTCGAGCTTATTACAGCGATTATGACAACCAGATAGTGTCGTTTTCTAATAATTCTCCACACACTTGGAGCTCGTCAGTACAACTGACTGTATTTACATAAGATCGTCTATCGAAAAGTGTAAGCTCGATTACGAGCGATTAAGTTCTCGTTCGTATGAAAAAATCAGCATGGAAGATAATACCAGTGGGAAATGAAAATGAACTTCTACAAACTCGATATCAAATTGTGTATCTATAGATACATAATATAAGTAGCAATACTGTCATTGTGTACGTTAGACTCTATTGTGAGTACTTTTTAATAGGTTTATAATATGTTGATAAATTCTTCCGAATTTCTAGTTGATTTTTGCAAAAAAAAAGTGTATGCTCATACGGTGTGACTTATGCGTCTGTGTGCACTTGCGGAAAAGGACTTAGAATGCCTGTGTGATGCGTGAACTAAAACTCACTCTCGTTTTCTGTTGTTTCCATGTTAACGGTAAAAAAAAGAAAAAGGGGAAAGGGAAACACATTATTAGCAAGTTGAATACCTAAATTGGCACTATGAAAATGCTTATATGTAACTATCACCATGTAAATATTGTTACATTCGTTTCAACTCTGCTGTCACTATACATAGTCATACTGTCTCATTCTGTACTAGTGGATCACGAATCGACAGAACCAACGACAAGCGGTAGATCGACAGCTTTCGACAGTCGGAGAAAATATAACCTCCCCCCCCCCCTCTGTTATAGATCTATGATTTTGATGCGTGTCGCTAGACAAGCAATATTACCTTCATTTACGTACTTACGAGCGAATCGACCGATCGAGAGTTAATTTACCGTAATCGTGTGTACATCTCCTCCGTTGTTGATTCATGTTAAATAAATTTTAAGTAACGCCTGAGAAAAAAAGAAAGAAAAAGAAGATGAAGGGAAAAAAGAAAAAAATTATCTATCAGAGATCCGGTAGCGATATCCGACTGCTGGCACGCTTCGCAATTAGACAGGAAGATCAGAGGCGACGGCCGGCAGCGTGTGTTCCTGCATTCTAGAAGTGTAACTTTTATCTTTTCGTACCGCCTATTACTGGGACCTACGAGTTATTCAAGTTGCGCCTGGGGCGCTCCGAACTTTGTCCTGCGGTTAAAACTATCCGAAAGCATCGCAGTCGTGCTCCGGACAAAGGGCAATCGTTGATCGGGGCACCGGCTGCGGTATCCGCCGTACGGCGGATGTATTTTCTTATTCTGTTTTGAGGCTCTTGCCCGATCGTCTCACGCATAAGTTTATGAAAGAAAAAAAAAATGTAATGCAATCATCGTTACTGTCCTAATAAACCTTCACGTATGAATCCATACGACAATCCTGTGTTCGTTTGTTCGTTCGTTCTTTCTCTTTCTTTCTCTCTCTTTGTCTTTTTTTTACTCTTCTTTTCTCGTCTCTTTTCCGGCCCGTCTCGACATCGCCTGCGACTGCGGGCAAGCACGCGATTAGAATTTTTTGTTTTTTTTGCCATTTGTTTAAACACAGGGCCGTCGCGCAGAGCTGCCTGGCAGCGGAATATTGAGCAGTTGGTCACCGTGAGCGGTTCACAGCCACATACGGTTTGGCATCGTCTTGTCAACGCTGGATGAAAACTTGGGTTCATACGGTGTGACTTTATACGTCTGTGTGCACTTGCGGAAAATAAAAGGATTTAGAATGCCTGTGATGCGTGAACCAAACCTCACTCTCGTTTTCCGTTGTTTCCATGCTACGAGAAAAGACAAAAAAGGGGAAAGGGAAATATATCGATTGGTAATCAATAAAGTTCTCCTATCCGCCGGCTCTCCTCCAACCGGGAAACGACTTGTAATGCTGAAGAGGCGGTTAAACTCTGCCGTAACTCTACTAGATCGTTAAGCGCAGCAGAGCAGGCCGTCTTGTCGCTTAAGGAGCTGGGAAACGAGAAACCCTCTTACAACGCATTAACGTCCCGGCATAATTGTTCGAGATAATTATCCTTGGCATTTAGGAGCCTGGCGGGCATTATAATAAACTGTATTTGTCTCAGTGGAATCCGTCGCAATACCGCAAATATACCGCGTGCTGTATATGGTCGAGTTATTTGCTCGAATAGAAAGCGGAAAGGGATCCCGTTTCGAAAGAAAGCAAAAAGGTAAATTCTTATCCGTAGCTGTATTGTCTCCATGCACAAGATATTTGGTTATTTTGTGCAGAACAAGATTCGAAATAGATGTTTGTCTTGGATATAAATAATTATTTTCAAATAATATCATCTGGAATGCAGTTACCAAATGTATGATGTCTATCGTCAAATTCGTAATTATGGTAATTGATAATATAATTGAAATTTAGGATTATAATATGATTTATGCGCTTATTATTAATTATCTGCGCTAGTGCAGCAACATTAATTGATATAACATTGCGCAATAACTAAAATCAAATATAATTCAAATTATTATAATCAGAATAGGGGATTCAGAGGACACATAGTTCTAATAAATTGCATGACCGCAGTTGGTTAAATTCGTCATTAATATGCATCGATTACACACGCATGGTATTCCAAAAGTACGTTATCTTCATAAATTGACTTTATCTAAACCCTATGTTATCAGCGAATGATAATCAATGCGCGTTATATATTGGATGGTGTACTATGTTCCATATTCCACATCATCGGCGTTACCAATTATCATTAGTTTTGAATAAAGTTTTAAAATAATATAAAAATTAAATTTTACAAATTCTTCAAAGGAGAATTAGAAGGTTCTTTAGTAGAATTTCGTAATCACCGCTAAAGGGTAATAATAATTAGAGAGCATTAATATTGCTGATAGTTTCAATATAAATCTGGATAATAAACTTAATTAAATATACGCTACGTGTAGAATGTTTAAGTCGGTTCATTTCTTGTAAAACTATTGGTCTTCGATAACATCTCGACAGTGTTGTTATGTAACACACACGGTTTGCTCGGTCGATACACGAGAGAAGAAACATCGCTCTTATCACGGCCAGGCAAGATAGGTAATTTCCAGTCATCGTTTCACCTCACTTTCAAATAGAAAGATCATCTCTCCGCAGTATGAAAATACTCAATCAGCAAAATGTATAAAACAATATTTCCAAAATATATGAATAACTATGAATACCTCAGGAGGGTTAACAGTTTCGTCGATTATATCACGACTTTTTGTATCAGAACGCACAACAGTCGATTTAAGAGAAGAAATTGAGCGAGAAATTTTTCGCCCAAAATATTAGTGACATCCATATATGTGTGGTCACGTTCCTCCTAATCGATATTCGGCTCGCAACATCCGCTCTCGATAATCAGAAATCAACTAACGAATTGAGAATTAAAAACGACGGTCGCATTCCGCATCACCTGCTCTTCCAAGCATCCGTATCCGTATTCACTTCGGTGCAGAACAGATGACGAAGTCAAACGATGAAGCGGTGGTGAAAGATAAACTAGACTCCTACATTTGAATTCGTCAGCTCTAGCCGACAGTGCCGGCGCACCTTTCAGCGCGCTTTGTCGCGCAGCCGATCAAACGGACCGTCACGACGGAGCGAGCGTGACAAGGTTTAGCGCAGCTGGCACCTCCGAGACGCGCAGTCGCGCGCCGGTTCTGTCGGGTGGGAGGTGATCAGCTGCGAGCACACGAGGAACGATGTTCGTCCTGCAGAAGTCTATATTGTGAGTACAAGAGACAAATTTTGCGTTCCCCGTCGTTTCGCTTTGCCGTTGAAGAAAGGTGCGCGCGAATACCTTAGCAACCGATCGTGCTCGACGGAGTGTTATTCCCCTCGGCGACGACAAATGAGACACGCACAGATGCGACCACCTCGAACCCTTTTGTCGATTTTCGGCCGTTTCAGAGAGGAAGGGCCGTGTCGCCGCGCACTATGTAACTTGGTTCGCATCCGCAATGCGGTGCTGAAAATAGGAGCGGTCGGCACACGATCGATATCGAAGCCAGGTTACCGCTTAGGTGTTCCGCGAGTCGAGCTGCGGCGTGTTCTTCTTGATCAGATATGCCCTCACCGGAAACGCCCGCCCTTTCGTCGCCCAAATTCTACGTGAGCCTAACTCGGCCTTCGCCAATTCGCCCGTGACCTTGACCGCTGTCGCGATCAGAACACGCTCCTTCCCACAGCGTGTTCTTTGTTCGCCACTAAATGAGATTTCGCGCTTCCGACAGCCCACGGAATTAAACCGCTTCAAATAACGACGATCTATCCGTTTGCGTCGAATTTACGCCGAAAATCTTGTAATCTTGATCAAACTCGTAAACTCGTTGAGAAGCATTGATACAGCTGATTAGACACTTCAACGTCGGAATCCTTAGGAAAGCTCACCGATGAATATCGATGGTTTATTATGGAAATACATGTTTTCGAATGTCAAAAGCTCCACGATCGAGCTGCAAATTCGAATATTTCTGCATGCGCAAGTCTACCTTTGTTTCAAATAAAAACCAACGAAATGATCCTCGAACCTACTAATTCCTCCTCTCCGATTCTTTCGAAGCGTTTTACATTTCGACCAGAAATTGGAATCTTCCTTCTTATTCTCTCGTTTTCTCCGCATCGATTTATATGCTGGTATTATGACAGTGTTCCGCGTGATCCAGTGTATCAGTTGTATTAGTGTTTTTATCGAAATTACGGTGGAAGTAACAAATTATATACAGCCTCGTGATTCAAAGTCGAGGTGAGCGATAACTGTCGTTTTGGAAATATGAATGTCACGTAGCGGCACATATTCTATACACGTTAGGTGGGAAAAGAAAAGACAAAGTTCTGCGCTAGATGACGGATAATATGTGTGATGTCATTCGCCGATTACGCACCCAAAGACCTGTTTGGTTTTGTGCAAATTTAGCAGTAGAATTTTGGGAGCTAACCGGCTTAGCGAATCAATCTTTTTCTTTAGATATTTGTAATCTATACGGTAATAACGAGCGTATAATTTGTTATAAACGCGAGGAGAAATCCGTCTCTCGGGAAGAAATTTCAATTTAGAAATGTAATTTGAAACAAATATCGGCTAGAAAAACACGTGTACAAATTTAAATAAGTAGATTTAGTAGTAGATAAGTAGACTTTAAATAAGTAGATATAATAGTACAAATATAACTAACAAGTAAACATCAGTTATAAATAAACAGACATTTTTCTAAACACATAATATAAGTTAATCATTGGGATTGTGTTTCAAGTAAACGGTTATATTTCCCCTTTCCGATTTCGGCGATTATTTAACTAATACTTGGTGCGTACGCAGATTACACAGAACCTACAGTTTAACGCCGATTGCGAACAGCAGATTGTTGGAGTGAGGGTTCTTCTCGTGGCAAAAATACTCTCGGTGGTTTGTCACGTCGTATGAAATTATTTTGATTCTACCGGGAAGTTTACTAGCGACTGTGACAGTGGTCTAATACATAAGGTGAGCGATTCAAGAGCCTCAGGTTCTCAAGTCCAGCAGGGAAACACGATTTTTCTATAAAATTGGATATAACATGTTATTAAGAAGCATTTCAAGAACCAAACTACATTAGGATCACTTTTTTCGAGAGAGAAAGAAAATAAGTCTCAAAACTCTGATTAAAAAAAGCTATCCGGCCACTAGAAGGAATCCGTAATACAGAAATAAGATAAGAAAGCTGCCTTAAATATTCCTGATTAGATATTCCTGATATAGAGAAAAAGTCACTGAGAAATCAACGAAAAGAAAAGGAAATTTTTTTCATTTTATTATATCCAACTACTAGCTAATTTTTCTGTTACACCCGTTAGGAGAAATGAGCGTAAAATTTTATCTACCTGAGACTTCTCATCTCATGACTGTGTACTATTTTTTGTCTAGCTATTATCTAATTTTTCTAGTACAGCCATTAGAAGAAGTGGGCGTTACATTCCGAGCTAATGGCTAGGTATTACCAGCGATGTAGAACCCAACTTTTCTATGTCATGACTGGACAATTAGAGTAGATTCAATTTCTACTCGGGTATGCCTCGACGCAAACTATTCGACGCGAAAAGTTCGATTACGTCATGGGGTGGCGACCACATTCTATTATGTCACTGACGACTGTAACCTGTCAGATATTTATAGAATCCATCAAGTTGACAAAGTTATATAATTGTGGCACTGAAAGTTACGTAGATCGAGTTAATTTACTTTAATAGCCAATAATTAATTCACCAACAGTGATCGCATAAGGTGATACACGCGAACGTGCCGTTCGTGTTACGAAGCACGAGTTTTGCTTGTTTGATGGCAATGAGCAAACTATAACAACGAAGGTTATTTCATGTGGGAGGGCTGTGTGAGCCTCGCGATGAATCGTTTAATAGATCGGAACTGCTGCTCGATTATAATGACATAATGTAGGACGCGACTCGGAAGCATCGTGCCCCAACAACGTGTGCTTGCTCCAGTTCATGCATAATTACGTATACGAAGATACTGGAAAGGAAAATTTACCGTTTCAATTTAGTGCTGCTGGGAAGAGGCGGGCGATTATTATGGACGTGCTACTTTAAGTTAAATCAGCACGTATGTTATATCGTGGAGAAGGACGGTTCAGGCGGCAACATTGACGCTAAATGTGGCGCGCTAATGCGGGCCAATGTGACTACCTTGCCGAAGTTATGGCTAAAAGAAATACATATGTCGACCACTTTGGCGGATTTCGCCCGATCGTTTCTTTAAAAGCTGGCTTTACGCCACGAAAATAATAATAGCATAACCCGCTTGGATTCAAGCGTCGGGAGATCAGCCGGTGTCAAATGATTTTGCAGACGTAAACGTCTCACTGCTTATATTTTGTGATATTTTAAAGCATAAAAATGTACAAACAACGAATTTCTCATTTATATAGCTAATTACCGAAGAATTTCCGAAATAAGGAAACGTCTTTTTTCATTTTTTTTCTACTGTTAATTAAACTTTCTTTTATTAACCATATTCAAAGACTCCCTGAAATATGGTCTTCCGAGATCTATCTTTTATGAACAAAAACTGGTGCGCAAAATTACAGTCTTTGACATGTAGCTTCATTGATTGTAGTTTATCTATCGTAACCTTATACGTTTGTTCATCCGATAAACCGTAGCTTCAGTTCTAGTAGTCGATTAATTTATATCTAATCGTTGATCTCTTTTATCCGATCGCATATTTCACATTTATTCACTATCAATATCACTATTAACGCTGAAGGGATTATATCGTTTCATAAGATATGTACGGAACTATCAATAGAAATCTAATTTAATCTTATTGAAGACATAACGATAAATGTGGCTTTGATTCTCGTGCATTGTCTAACTCTTGTGTTTTGTCTGATTGTTTTTTATCTAATTCCATCGTCGAATGAAGTACATATATAATAGACACACAGTTTGAGAATTTCTGTGGATTTTGCCGACTGCTATTCTCACTATTCTCGTTTCATAACATCTAGACTCGGAGACATAAGATGCTCAATCTCAGGGATAGTATTAGCCAGAAATCATGTAGAGACTTGACGAGTGTTGTCCTATACGCTGTTTACTGTTTAGAGAAATATTATTATTATTATTATCGATAATAATATTTCGCTAAACAGTGAACAGCGCACAGAGCAACACTCGTCAAATCCCTGTACGATTTCTGGCTAATACTATCCCTGAAAATGTGCGTCTTACGTTTATGAGAGGAGCCTACATGCTATGAAACGAGAGGAGTGGGGATGGTAGTTGGCGAAATAGAAACGTGCAAATCATGTGTCGGTTATTATATATTTCATTCGATGATGGCATTAGATAAAAACAAAACCCGAGAATCAAATCCACGGAACATACAAACCGTGTGCCTGATATATAATTTTAATAATCATAGCGTATATTGGTAAATATATATTATATAAAACGTCCTCTCTCTCTCTCTCTCTCTCTCTCTCTCTCTCTCTCTCTCTTAGAATAATAACTGCATAACTGTAGAATACATCGAGAAAAGCAAACAAATAATTTATATAAATAAGTTCTATTTAAAATAACAGTAAATTCAGATATTATGCATAATTGTATAGTAAAATTTTCAGTACTGAGATAGGATAAAAACTGTCTACGTGATTCACGTGTTATTTCACGATTTCACGCACGTTGCTCGTGAATGTGATATGTGTGCCATCACATACGTCAATTCTGAATAACTCTTACTTAAAAACTATCATTCAAATATCATTTTGATAAAAGAAAAAGTTGCTTGTTTGGTATCAAAAATCTCTCGATGGGGTTATTTTGAGATACCCAGTATCTCAATATGCAGCATCATTAAACTATAATATAAGGACATGTCTGTTTGTATCAACATACTCTATGTTATTACCGAAGTTATTTTTTCTCCTGGCATTTTAGTTATTCGTACACTCAGTTGGTACACTCAGTGAATAATTGTGTAATATAAGACGTTCTCCGTCCAGTAAGAACATGTGGAATATGATTACACGATAAGACTTAGTTATCTGCTGATAAGTCAATATCTGGTGGCACCCTTCTTCAGCTTACTATCAAGTAACATCTTATTTATTGAGAGATCTTCACTTATCATGCTCATCTGAATACCCCAAAATGATGGATAGCAATACGTTTTGCGCGAGTGACTTGATGAATTCCCACGCACATAAGTCCCCCCTCCCTCTTAATTTTAACTAAATGACTCATCGGCTTAACTAAATGATACGTCGGCATTAAATATAATGGCTAGCAACACTTTCAACCTATCGCGGCGAGTGTCAGTTTTTTTTTTTTGCACAACGATAAACAGAGAATAATAAAGAAACGCGTGAGGCACAAACGTCGAATGCGATTCGCATGCTCGTGAGTCGATACTATTGAATACCGTGGAAATTTCTCATGTTTATCCTCAGATTTGCCGCCAGCAGAAATTGTAATGGATCATGGGCACGAGTGCTTCCGTCTGCACATGTCGTAAAAGATGTTCAACAAAGGGAAATCCACGAGGTTTCGGGAGATGTGATACCTATAAATATGGTGAAGGGTATCGGACACCTTAGGGATCCGCGGCTCAATAAGGTACCATTTCTCTTATGTCCTTTCGTAAAAATGTTTCCTCAACACGACGATACGTGACCATAACGTAAGTATTCTGTGATAATAACAGGGTTTGGCGTTTACACTGAAAGAAAGGATAGCCCTGGGTATACACGGACTGCAACCTCCGAGATTTAAGACGCAGGAGGAACAACTGGCTCTGTGCAAAGCTTCAGTTATGAAATATACGGAAGATCTGAATCGATATCTGTACCTAGTAGAACTTCAGGTAAATATCTGCCTATTCTAGATAGAACAGAAAATGGCGATAACGTGAAAATTACGTCAAAATAATGAGATCGAAAGTGAGTTTTTATAGTCATTTTTCTGTCATTTTGATATTCTGTTCTATCTGAGATGCTGTGCCATAGCGCGTTTAAAACGGCTCCTGACTTCCGCGGAACCACTTCTAGGAAAGGAACGAGAGGCTATTTTTCCGCCTACTGAGTGAGAACATCGAGCAGATGATGCCGATCGTTTATACGCCTACTGTCGGGCTTGCCTGTCAAAAGTTTGGCGTAATTTATCGTAGGCCCCGTGGACTTTTCATCACCATATATGACAAGGGCCACATTTATGAGGTTCTGAATAATTGGTCAGTATTAGAAGCTAAGGACAAAATGCTAGTTATACATACATCACATTGATATATAAAAATATTAGCGGCCACATTAAGGCTAACTTCCATCAAACTTGGATTAAACTAATAATTTACTGATAAAACTGGTGGTAACAGCAATTTCTGGCTATATATAATTTTTCGTCTGACATAATAATAAAAATCTAATACTGTGCATGGTAGTAAAATATAACAAATAATATTTGATTCCGCGATAACTATTTTAAATATGAGTTATGAAGAGAGAAAATGTTCTTATATGTTTTAATAATAAACTGCATTTTATTTTCCACGTTGAAAATTCTGCTGGTTGAATTACCGTCGATTAGCTTAGTCAATATCTGGTGTGACCTTAAATCTGTTTTTACACGTTCTCCTTTTCCATACGTCAAAACATTTTATTGAGAAGCAATGATCGTAAAAAAGGAATATCCATTTAGCTGGAAACGCATCGCACACGTATCACACATAGAAATTAAACGGGAAGTGAGCGGTCTACGCGCGGTTGCATTCGCTAAAAATAGTATTCCACGTAATGCAGATATTTCGTCACATCTTATTACGCTGTATTGCTAGCCATCGGGAAAATGAGTGTTCTACCACATAGCGTTGCGCTTATACATTAGTATATCTCCTATCTATTATATTTCTAGGCCAGAACAAGCTGTGCGCGCCATTTGCGTGACAGATGGCGAGCGCATTTTAGGTCTTGGTGACCTTGGTGCCTGCGGCATGGGCATTCCTGTTGGCAAGCTAGCCCTTTACACAGCTTTGGCTGGCATTAAACCACATCAGTGCCTCCCGATCACCATTGACGTAGGCACTAATAATGAACAACTAAGGAATGATCCTCATTACATTGGTCTTAACAAACCTAGAACTCAGGGTGCCGAATATGATGAGTTGATCGATGAATTTATGGCAGCTTGCGTGAAAAAGTACGGGCAAAACGTTCTTATTCAAGTAAGCTAATGTACAGCTATCGTATGTATATATACTTTTAGCCACGTGAGGCATGTGATATTCCGCGAGCCTCGAAAAATCTTATCTCGCGAAACGATCTGCGATATGTGTGCCGCGATAATATTGCGTATAATCTACGTTGTGTTCCAGTTCGAAGATTTCGGGAATCATAATGCTTTTCGTTTCTTGGACAAATATCGGGATAAATACTGCACGTTTAACGACGACATCCAAGGTACGGCCGCGGTTGCGGTGGCCGGCATTCTAGCGTCGAAGAGAATAACCAAGAAGAGAATGTCGGATAATAAGTTTGTCTTCCTAGGCGCCGGGGAGGTGTGTAGGGTCCTTGACCGCGAGTTCATTGTAAAACTGTATCTCGCGAATGTGAAATATTTACATGTCTGTCCTATGTTACCATGTAACAATGTTCATCGTACTTGTTTGTAGGCAGCTATTGGAATAGCTGATCTCTGCGTTAAAGCGATGGAGGCTGATGGTTGCACCGAACAACAAGCACGTAATAACATCTGGATGATGGATATCGACGGATTACTTGTAAAGAACCGGCCCGAGGGTAATCTGGAAGGCCATAAGATTTGGTACGCGAAGGAACACAAAGTGATGAGGACGTTGATTGAAGTCGTGAGTGAGATTAAACCTACCGTTTTAATAGGTAAGTGACTTTTCTTTCTTCTCGTGAGGAAAAAAGGCTACGCTACCAAAGATCGACTATTTTCGCAGGCGCTTCAGCGGCTGCGGGTGCGTTCACCCCTGAAGTCTTGAAAGAAATGGCGAAAAATAACGAAAGACCGTTGATTTTCGCTCTGAGTAATCCAACCAGTAAAGCTGAATGTACAGCACAGCAGGCATACGATTATACAGATGTATGAATATCATGTAATTAATAATAAGCGGGTTGTGAAATAATGCGTTATGCTAATACTATACTCGTTCCCGGCGAAATGATCTGACTAATTAGATCAAATGTATTTGCTTTTAGGGGAGATGCGTATTCTCTTCTGGCTCGCCATTCGGTGAAGTAAATTATAACGGAAAGATCTATAAACCTGGGCAAGGTAACAACGCATATATCTTCCCCGGCATAGCCTTGGGCGTTATCGCGACCGGATGCCATCACATTACGGAAGATTTGTTCCTAATCTCGGCACAAGCTGTGGCCGATCACGTGAAGAATGAGGATCTCGAAAGAGGAAGCTTATATCCACCATTGAATAACATTCGCGAATGCTCAATTGACATTGCAGTTAGGATAGCCGATTACGCTTATGCTAAAGGTAATCGTCAAAGTTGTAGAATCTTTTTATATACTTTGCTTAGGATTAGGAAGTTATTTATAACGCCATAACCGTTACAAATTGGTTCTTTTTCCAGTAATGACTT
Organism: Dinoponera quadriceps; assembly: GCF_001313825.1. Classification (NCBI taxonomy): domain Eukaryota; kingdom Metazoa; phylum Arthropoda; class Insecta; order Hymenoptera; family Formicidae; genus Dinoponera; species Dinoponera quadriceps. Next base: position 817,579 of record NW_014554985.1, on the reverse strand, counting down.
CCCAGTAAATACTATCTAACAATAATATTATGTTATTATTTTTCCCTTAGCAATATAACTATTATATATTAATTATATATAATTTATATAATAAATTATATATAATAATATATAATATTATAATAAATTTAATATTATATATATATATATATATATATATATATATACACACATTTTGATTTTGATTTTCACTTGACCTCGACGTCTTCATCCAAGGTCAAACCAATAAGATCTTTAAAATGCATTGTTCAAAAGATATTTAAGGTCGGCATTTAAAATGGAACACCATGTATGTACGTGGGATATATAGTTACAATTCATAAAGAAAAGATTTTCGAATCTTGGTGAAAAAAAATATAACGGAAATTTTAATTAATAATAATACTTGTCATACAAGTAAATTGTAATAACTTGTTATTTTTTAAAGGAAAGATAACTCTAACTGAGCTTTTTTCAAAATAGATGATAATAACGTTAGCACGTTGGCATTTTTATCAAAGAACAACAAATAGTGATAACAAGTTGCTTTTAAAAAATAAAAAAATTTCCCAAATCTAAATTCCCTTTAAGAATTATCCACTCGTTACTCGTTGTCGTATTTACAGGTGGTTTAGCGAGCGAATACCCAGAACCAAAAGACAAGCGACAATTTATTATGAGTAAAATGTACGATGCCAACTATGACAGTCCACTGCCAAGTTTTTATGAGTGGCCAGGTGATTCTGCTAAGCCACGCATCTTACCGGAAAAGTAAGTATGGTGATCTCTTATGATGTCAGAACAGCACCAATTTCCCAATCACGTAGCGATGTATCACATTAATTAGTAAAATAAAATATGTCACATTTGTAATAACAAAATGTAGAATCAAAATAGTTAGATAAATTAAAGTTAATAGGAACAAGAGTAGTATCGTAGCAGCACTAAACGTAGAAACCGCGATCGATAATAGAATTAGCAATAAATTTGATTGCAGTAAGAACTTTTAGAAGATTTGTGAAGAATATTCTCTTTTGGTATGACAATCTTTGCATGTTGCTTCTTTATTTATTTTCTTTTATTTTTTGCTATTTCTTCTTTTTCTATGAATTGATACTTGAGAATGTTAGTTTGGCAGAATAATATTTTCAAATTAAATAACAAACTAAATAATTTAATGCGCCCGATTTTTAGCTTGTGTTTCTACAACAGCTTTTTTCCACGAGCTAGAGTATAGCGTTATTTGGATAATTTGATCGAGCTTAGATATTTTATTTTGCAATAATCGCCGCACGCTTCATTCACGTAATACATTCATTATCTTCACAGTGTTGTCCCTCCTCGACTCGCTATTTTCAATGCATACTTCGATGAAAACTGCTGAAGCTTAATTAATCTTTTTCAGAGACACAATAGAAATCCGTCACGATTTAAAACATCTGTAGCGAATTTCATCGGCCGAGAATATAATCGAAGACTTATTCTCGCATTTAACAATCAAAATATTATCTCTTCAGCTCATAGTCAATATCACTCATGGCATACGCAAACGGCAAAACGACTTGCGAACAGTTTTAACAGTAAGAACAGTTATTCTGTTAGATGACTAACGCCAAAGCTTGTACTATTACATTTCGCGCGAAGTGCTAACATGGTATATAGCGCCATATGGCTCAATCGTTGACAGCGTTATTGTTGCAATAAGCTGACAAGATAGTATTTTAATGTTCACCTTCGTCTGTATACCAGTATTAAAAGTAACAAATATTGCCACAGGGACAATGGTTGAAAGTAACTGAAGAAAGTTTATATTATATAATTTTAAAAGCACGTTACATCATTTTACATATGGTAATCGATATCGAGGAAGGATATATGTATGTATATCTCAGGTTCTGGTAGCACGATGACATCATTCGAAATAATAACTAACCCAGGAAAAAAAGATCATATATGAAATTTCCCCATATATGACTATATATAATCATATATGTCCACAACGAAAAAATATTGTTGTTTACAAATTATGTGCAAATACAATCAAAGTAAACACTTCTGACTACTTGTGCTTCTAACAGCACATGATATCGACGTTTAATTAAACGACATAACATCATTTTTTTTCGTATAGACATATATAATCATATATGTAATCACATATATGGACAAAATTCATATATGATTTTATATAATTATAATCATATATAAACATTTGCTCCCGGGCTGCTCGCTTTCTGCCATTAATCTATTATCAGATTCTGTTAGCAGGTTCTGTCGGCAGAACAACAGTAGATTGCAGACACAGATGACGATGGATCTGTAGATACTATAGATCATGTTCGATCTGTTGCCAATTTGTCATTAGGCTACTAATAGACTGCTAATAGACTGCTAGTTATATTTATATTTATAGGGATATACATGATTATTATATATAGCATCTTTTTAAAGTTTTAAAGAAATATATACACATGTATATATAAATTATATACTTAAATATCCAAATTACTTGAAAATTGGATTGCTTTCTTTAGCGATAATTATTTGCTCGTACATACATATTTAGCAAAAGCAAATTTTCGATTTTATAGTTTTCTTTATGAATCTGGTTTGAGATCTATGAATGGAATTATGTTCGGATAAAACGAACAATGGTGGTTATAAATATAGCTTTCACATATAAGTCGTTTCGTGATATATTTTTGAAAATACTTTACGAGGATATTGCGCGATAGCAGGATAAAACATAATAAAATTAAGGTCTCAAATAGTAAAATGACAGAGGATGTTACATCGGACAGCAATATGACGTCCTCTGATATCATTTTGCTACTTGGAGTATCTCTCAATTCAATTATATCCTGAAATATTTGTTACTAAACATCTGCACTTTTTGTGATTTACAAACAATATATAGTTCCTTAAAGACGAAAGGTGATTTATTTTTCTNTTAAATGTGTCATAATCGTTGTCACCCTCACAGAGTTGCATGTTGTAAAATATTGAGAACTTAAGGATATTATATGAATATGAAACATGCTTTTTTATAATTATCAGTTTGAGAAGAAGAAAATCTATAATTCGGCACGAGTGTAACACATACACATTTCCTAATAATATTATTTGAGAGAGACAATGTTGAATTTGTATATTTAAAAATGCTATTAAGTTTAGCCACGCGACGTGAATTATGTCATTTCCAAGATTAGAAACAAACTACTCAGCAAACACCAACTTACATAACTATCAGTTAATTTCCTACTCAACAATGTAACTGTTATATAACGCGTAGGGAATTATAACTAATAGTTATGTAACTGCAACTTAGTGTTTGCTGAGTGTTTATATGCGCTTCCTTTTAGATATAAAATCTTTATAAGATACATGATCTATACAATTAAATGTAATTATTTACAAAAGTATTATTCATTCATGTCGCTTGGTTAAATTTACGAATTATTTTTTTATGACTAATCGTGTTCTTCTCCCAACAGATTATGACGGGTTGGCGAGTCTAAAGACGAGACGACTACTTTAACCTATATATGAACTTATTAATTTCTCGCAGTCAGAAAATAATAAATGTTAATATTATTGGATGTGGTCAAGACGTATACTCTTTAATATTAAGAAATTGCAATCGATGAGAAATTCACACAAAATATGTTTCTTACATTTAAATATTATAAATATATATACATTATGTACTTATTTATTTAATTTAATAACTTTACGAACATTTAAAGCACGTCATAAAAATTATATTTTAATAATATATATCCATTCACTTCGACATAAACAGTCGGATATTTTAAGACTACAGATTATTTATTCTTTTAAGTTCGCTTAAAAAAATAAAATTTGTTTATTATTTTCGACGGGTAATGATTACGGAATGATCTGTAATGCGCGATATTATACTACATCCGGGAGAAAATTAATATATATGATTGTATATAATTGTATTATATAAAATCATATATAAATTTTGCCCATATATGTGGTTACATATATAATTATATGTCTGTACGAAAAAAAAATGTTGTCTTTTAATTAAATGTCGATATCATGTGCTTTCAGAAACTAGCTAGAAGCATTTATTTCGATTGTATTTGCATATGATTTGTAAACATCAGTATTATTTTGTTACGGACATATATGATTATATATATATATATAGTCATATATGGGCAAATTTCATACATGATCTTTTTTCTCATGGTCATGTACTTTAATTTTAGAGTTATGTAATAATGAACAATTGTTTCTTCTGTATAATTCATGCGAAATCTCGTGAAATGAATTATCATCATCGACTTTTTTTTGTTAGTAAAAGCGTAAAATAGATAAAAATTCACAAATAATGTAATAAATTATTTTGTCTTATATGCGAAAACAACTGTTAACTTTTATTCGTGCATTTTATTTATATTTTAATGGTGACAAGCGTACATTGAAAAAATTGTGAAAAAATAAA